>NC_058414.1:41709890-42009890 GCF_002201575.2 Neomonachus schauinslandi | reverse complement strand
TTGTCAATTTTACTTCCTATTTTTCTTTGGCTATTTTTTACTTGTCTATGAATTTTAAAAAAACATTCGCCCACTCTTTCAATCCCTCCTCAGAACCAATAGTTTTGTCATTGTTTTAGTTAACATAGAGAAGATGATGGGATCATATAAAGCATACATTTCTGAGGGCATCATTTTTCCTCCATGATATTTTGTGACAATCCACTGTGCATCAACATTGTTATTTTTATTTATTTATTTATTAAGATTTTATTTATTTATTTGACAGAGAGAGACACAGCGAGAGAGGGAACACAAGCAGGGGGAGTGGGAGAGGGAGAAGCAGGCTTCCTGTGGAGCAGGGAGCCCAATGTGGGGCTCGATCCCAGGACTCTGGGATCATGACCTGAGCTGAAGGCAGACGCTTAACGACTGAGCCACCCAGGTGCCCTGACATCAACATTTTTAATGGCTGTATAGTATTCTCTTATAATTTAGTTTTAATCTTCATTTTTACAATTACCATCAATTTAAACTTTACTTTTAATGTAATCAGAATATTTTTTTTTCTCTAAATAGAGGAGGTTAAGATAGTTTTAACAGCTTTTATGTTTCAAGTTACTTGACAGTTTTTCCTTATTTATGCCTTTATTTTTATGCTATTCATTGTTTCCTGTGGTTTTGTTTTGTTATATAAATTATGTATTGTTTGCTTATTTACCTTCTGTAATTATTAGGGAACTAAATTTATTTTTATTAGTTTATATGGTTTACTTATGTTTAGATCTGTGTCTAATTTTGGAATGAAACAATGATTTTCACACTTGTTTAAGCTAAACACTGATTAAATATCTATCACTTATTAAAATTTCTGGTATTTGAAATTTTAATTTGAGGCATGGTTTAGATTTTTATGATATAATTATTATATTTAAGCTTACAAATTTTGTTTCTAATGATTTATTGCTAGTATATATAAATACAATGGATTTTTCTATACTAACCTTGTATCTTGCAACCTTGATAAACTCATTATTTATAAGTTTTACAAATATTTTTTTGATTCCTTGTCCTTCATACTTATTTTATAGGCTTTTACAATATTTTAATTTTTATTTTTTTTAAGAATTTATTTATTTATTTGTCAGAGAGAGAGAGAGAGCTCACAAGCAGGGGGAGCAGCAGGCAGGGGGAGAAGCAGACTCCCCACTGAGCAAGGGGCCCGATGCAGGACTCAATCCCAGGACTCTGGGATCATGACTTGAGCTGAAGGCAGATGCTTAACCCACTGAGCCACCCAGGCATCCCTAGGCTTTTATAATATTTTTAGAGGTGTACCTAATTTTAGTCACATTCCTAACTGTTGCAAACATTTAAATCTGTACCTAATTGATTTCAAATCTTAGAGCAGCATGTAAAGTATGACCATATGATTTCACTCATATGTGGAATTTAAGAAACAAAACAAACAAAAGGAAAAAAAAAGAGCAAAAGAGAGGCAAACGAAGAAACAGACTCTCAACTATATATAACAAACTGATGGTTACCAGAGGGGAGGTGGGTGGGGGGATGGGTGAAATAGGTGTGCACTTGTAATGAGCACCAGGTGCTGTATACAAGTCTTGAATCACTACACATACACCTAAAACTAATATTAGACTGTATGCTAACTGAAGTTTAAATAGAAACTTAAAAAATAGAATGACTTTTAAGTTCTATATTATTATTTCTTATGATGTAAAACTATATTTTACAAATATGATATTAGGTTTCTTGATTTTTTGCAAATCCCATTGTTCATTATGATGTCTTTATTTGTGAAAACTTGTCTGAGCTGAGAATTCTCTAGTCAAATCTGTGTCGCTTAAAAACACATTTTCTTTCTGGATATTTACACACTGTACTTTCAGCATTAACTTAAAAGGTTATGACTAAATCTGCATCTATTTAAATAATTTTTATCCATTGAAGCTATTATTCTGCTTAGGGCTATTATGTTAAGCCCTTTTCTTTTTTTTTTTTTTAATATATATATATATATATTTTTAAGCCCTTTTCTTAAATTTAATAATATTTTCTTCAAAACATCTGGAAGGTTTTTATTCATATTATCAGATATCTTTCATAGGCACACCTATAATTTTTAATATCAATCTCTCTTTCCTAGTTTAGTGTTATGTTTAATTCTTTTTTCAATTTTAAAATTTTCGTTCTCTTTTCATCTATGACACGAAAACTTCTTATATTTATCTTCCTCATCCCATGATATGCCTTCTTTTACTGCCTCCAATGTACATCTGAATCTTTCTTGACACGATCTCAACTGATGCACCTACTTAGAGAAAGAATATGCTACCTGTAAATAACACAGACATTGCCACTTAGAAGCTATGTGATCTGGTCAAATTGCTTACTGTCACTTAGCCCGTTTCTTCATCTGTAGCTAGCTATGTCTGCTAACACCTACTTGTGATGATGTGTGTAGAAAAGTGCGCATAAGGCCCTGGGGACATAGAAGGCATCAGATAAATGGTATCTGGTATTATTTTTAGCTTTCATTGGCCAAATAATCCAGTAACTAAGATTCAAAAATAAATGTATGTGCATATTATGTAAGGAGAATTAGTACTATTAATAGCTCTATAGAATTTTTTTTGATTCTTTAATTCTATTACAAACACAAAAGCATATGAAAAAACATTTAGTGTCAAGAATACACAAGTTTAATCCACATCATACTTCGTAATTTTTAATGTCACCTTATGCTGCAGAATAAAACACAAAACTGCTGTGAAAATTAAATGCCACAAAATAACAACAGGAAAATGGGCAGTGTTAAACTTCATAGCATATTTTCTAATGTATACCCCCCCATATATGACAAATGTATTAAGTTGTTGCTCTTTCTCACATTTCCTTGTATAATGATCTTAAATAATGGATCAAACTGGTCTATTGTAGCTGAGATTTCACAATGCTGTATAAATTTTTATCTTCATGCGGTATTACCTTCTTCCAATTGTTTCCAGGCCTGAACCACTTCTGAAACATTTACAACTCAAAATAACAACACTATGACATTGGCATTAGGTTTAGTCAATAAATGTAATGTAAACTTAAATATTAGTATTGACATGGGTTCTATTAATATGTGTTATAGTTCCATGGGATGCATGAACAGAGCTTTGATTTTTCCACTTCTGAATTTCAATATTACTATAGGTGTTGAAGATCTTTTTCAATTGGCTCCCAACAACCTCTCACTATTGTAATCTTAAATAACATGCATATAACCACTTCAATCTAAACACACTTTATGTTAGGAATCTTTTAAAAAGTAAAATGCATATAAAATATTTTAGTATATAGCGCCATTCTTCTAATATTCATAAATTTTGAAAATTTGATAAAAATATTTCATTTACATAATAAAAATACCTAAGAAAAACCATTTTCTCAAAGTTCTTATAATACTTTCTTCCACTTTAGGTAAGAAGATTAAGGGGAGACCCAGAAGTTAGGATATACTATATTTATCTGGTCAATAAACATTAACTTCAATTCCGTGCCATGAAATGTGCTAAGTACATATCTTGGACTAGTTAATATTTTACAAATAAAGATATTGAAGAGAGACATTAAGTATCTTTGCCATAAAGATGGTACATAGAGAAGTGAAAACTGAAGTCCAGACACTATACCTCCAAAGCCTAACATCTCAATGACTACATTACACTCTTCCCCAAACTCGGTACTACTGTTTACTTTTTTTAGGATTCCAAAATTAAGATGAAAATATATTCTCCAAATCACAAAATACAGTAAAACTAAGTTATATGGTATTCTATAAAATGTTCACACCTTAGCATTTTCTTTCAATTACAGCAAAATAATTATTCTGATAATCCCAAGGTGTAGAGGTAACCTCTGAGGAAGCAAAAAAATTACAATGTATTCAGTGTAGTTATGGGCTAAATGTTTTAGTATTCTAATTTAGTATTTTAATTAGTATTCTAATTCTCTGAAAATTATTAATGCACGTTTGAAATAAAATAATTTTCTATTATTTATAACATTTGCTTAAATAGAACACACATTCCTTGGACATGTTTTATAATAGTATATGTCTCTGTAGTTTAGGAAACATATAAATATTTTATTTCAATGTGACAATTAGAAGGATAGTACATAATACTAACTGAACCCCTGCCCCTAGTGTTTTAAACCTTAGAGCTAAAAAAAACCTCATGGGACACCCTGAGAGTATATATAATAGCTCAAACTGGGGATATATATTTTTTTATACAATGGAAACTGAGCATTCCCACCATCTTAATTACTGTTAAGATTAGATGGATTTGGAAAGAAAATAGTTAAAGAAAAGAGAGAAAAATAGAATATCAGCAGCCCTGATGCTACTAAGAAAAGGAAATGACAGGATTCAAAGAACATTTAAGCAATTATTCTTACAACTTTTAGTACTTCTCAGGAAAATGGAAACTTACTTTTTATTTTATATATATTCTCTATACTTCTTCTGATTAACTACTAATTAGGCAATAACAGTTACTTATCATTATGGGTGCATCAGATGTGGCCTTCACAATCACACTCAGAAACAGGTGGTATAATTATTATTTTCTCTGATATTAAAGATGAGAATGCTTTAAGAAGTTTGTGGAGTTTTCCAAGACAACGTGGCCAGTAAGTAATGGAGGCAGAATTTTCTCCCTTAGAATTATTCTTGTGTGCTATTTACTTGTCTATGTCAATAATTATACTAACAAAATTATTATTTTAGTGATAAGAAACGAGTTATGGTTTCATAGAAATTCCACAAGCAATCAATTCATGCTGATTTAAATTTTTTTCTGATTGCAAAAATAATATATGCTCATTGCAGATTTCTGAGTAGTGGGAAATACAGAACAATGAAAGATTATCTGTATGTTTGCTACCAAAAGATAACTTCTTTAATATCTCAGACCCACCTTAATTTAAATGTCCAAATTGAACTCATTATCTTTCTTTCCTTTTTGCCTCCTACTCAACCATGTCTTTACTTTCCTCAGAGCTGCTGAAAGTAGAAGTCTAGGAAATATCCCATATTCCTCATTTCCATGCATCTAATTAATCTTAGCATCTAATTAATCATTCATTTCTACAGATACTTACATTTAATTATCTCAAATTTATTTAACATCTCTCAATTCCCAAAACTGAAATGGTATAGTCTATTAGGATTGCCTCTGATGTGGAGAGTGAAGAGCAGAGTCATACTTCCAATGTATTTTTCATTCTGAACTATGTTTTGTCAGATACTTGTAATTCGTGCTTTGGACAATAGACATATTTGTTAATTTCATTCATACTAGCAATATTTTAATACTATTAGGATAACTAAGTACTAATACTTAACTCTGACTATGACTATCTTAATGCTATCCTTGTTTTTAAAACTTCTTATGTCAGTTTTGACAATTTTGCTTTTTTAGGAAGATGTGGTTGGTGTAAATTTAGAAATCAATCACATTAACACAATAAAAAAGAAAACATTTAACTATCTTAACAGATTTAGAAAAGCATTTGATAAACTACAATTTATCATAAAAATCATTACCAAATTGTAGATGTAAGGAACTTCTTAATCTGATAAAGCATGTTAAAAAAAAACAAAAACCTACAGTAAAGTTCATATTTATTTATTTATTTATTTTTTTATGGAGGAATTGGCTACCTTCTTCTTTTTTTTTTTTTAATTTTATTATGTTATGTTAGTCACCATACAATACATCATTGGTTTTTGGTGTGGTGATCCACGATCCATTGTTTTCGTATAACACCCAGTGCTTCATGCAGTACGTGCCCTCCTTAATACCCATCACCAGGCTAACCAATCCCCCCTCTCCCCTTCCCTCTAAAACCCTGTTTGTTTCTCAGAGTCCATAGTCTCTCATGGTTCATCTCTCCCTCCAATTCCCCCTCCCCCACATTTTTCCCTTCCTTCTCCTAATGTCCTCCATGCTATTCCTTATGTTCCACAAATAAGTGAAACCATATCAACATGGATAGGACTGGAGGAGATTATGCTAAGTGAAATAAGTCAAGTAAAGTTCATATTTAAAGGTAAAATCTGAAAGTTTTTCCCTAGGTAATAAAAATAAAAAAGAATGTCTGCTATCATCCTTTATATATTACATTTTACTGGAGAATATCCATAGTGCAATCTGACAGAATACTGTTCACTGATAGGAAATGAAAGGATATAACTGCTATAATAAACAAATAACTTGAGAGTCTATGTAGAAAATTCAAAAGACCTATGGGCAAACTATTATAATTAATAGTTGACTATAAAAAGTTTGCTAGATATAAGATCAATACATAAAAATCTACTTATTTATTAGGCACAGATCATTAGTAAATGATTTCTTAAAAATAAGTTCTACACCAGAATAATAAAAAAAAAAAAACATTTAAAAAGCTAGGAATAAGAGAGAGGGAGGCAAACCATAAAAGAGACACTTAACTATAGAGAACAAACTGAGTGTTACTGAAGGGGAGGTAGTGGGGATGGGCTAGATGTGTGATGAGTATTAAAGAAAGCCCTTGTGATGAGCACTGGATGTTATATGTAAGTGATGAATCACTAAATTCTACTTCTGAAACTAATATTACACTATATGTTAACCAACTAGAATTTAAATAAAAATTTGAAACAAAAAAAAACTAGGAATAAATCTAATGAAGAGTGTAAGACCTTTACACAGATTGTTGCAGAATTTGTTTTAAAGAAATTAAAGAAGACCTTAATAAAGACATGATATGCTCTCTGTGTTTGTGAGACTTGGTATTATAAATATACCATTTTTTTTTCCTAAATTGATTTACATATTCAATTACATACTAGCAGGGTTTTTTTTCATGGAAATTAAAAAAAAAAACCTTTTTAAAATTTATGTGGCAAAATAAAATTGTGCAACCTTAAAGAAGGAATGTATATATAAAATTTTATATCACAGTAAAGAAAAACAGTAAATCAACAGTACAAATAGTGTAGGAAAAAAAGAGAGACAAAAAGAGACCAGTGGAATGGAACAGAGGGTCCAAAAACTGATAGGCAGACAGACAGATTTTAGATAGATAGATAGAGAGATAGATAGATAGATAGATAGATCAATCTAGAGAGAGAGATAGATGATAGATAATAGATAGATATTGATGATAGGTGGATACTTAAAGCATTTGTGAAAAAATAGTTTCTTCCCTAATTGGTCTTGGGTTAACTGACTGGATACATAGAGAAGAAATAAAACCTGACCTTTCCTTTACACTGTTTTGAATAACTGTTCCAGGGGAATTGTTGATCAAAAAGTAAAAGTTAAATAATAAAAGTTCTAGAATAGGAAATATCTCCTTGACTATAGAAGAACTATCTCCGTAACTATGAGATAGTCAGACTCCAAAAAGCACTAACCATAAGGGAAGCAATTGATAAATTGGATTATGCTAAGTATAGGAAATTCTGAAATGAGTCAGAAAAGATAGTTATAATACATAAAAATAATATATAACAAAAATATATGTTGATGATGGGTATTAAGGAGGATACTTGTGATGAGCACTGAGAATTGTATGTAAGTGATGAATCACTAAATTCTACACCTGAAGCTAATATTACACTGTATGCTAATTAACTGTAATTTAAATAAAAACTTGGAATAAAAAATACATATACAGATAACCAAAAGAGAAATGACTAATAAGAAAATGAGCAAGGGACTTGAATAGACCATTCAAAAACAGGTTGAACAGTTGGTCAAAAAAATACAAACAGATGCTCATTCTCATTGGTCATTAGAGAAATACCCATAAAAGATACAATCAGGTGTTACTAGAATGAAATGGGTAAAATAAAGAAGACTGATAAAGTTTGGATTGGCTGAGATTTTCATATACTGTGGCTGGTTGGGAATATAAATTCATTCAGACATCCTAAAACTGCCAGTTATCTACTAAAGTGAATTAATGCATTTTCTGCAGCCCAACCATTCCACTCTAGAAATGTACTTATAGAAATATTCATATGTCTCAAAAGATCCTGCAAAATGTTCATTCAGTATTATTGTTAATGGTGAAAAGTTGCAAAACATCCCAATTGTTCATCAAAACAAGAATGTGTAAAAACAGATTGAAGTATATTCAAGAGTGCAGTGAAAATTAGTGAACTGTCATTCATACAAACTGGATGAAGCTCTCAAAAATAATGTTTATCCAAAAAAAAAGCAGAGACAAGGAAATATAATATATGGTTCCATTTTTATAAAGCAAAAAACAGCCAGAACTAATGTATGGTATTAGAAGTTGGAACAGTGATTAACTTTGTGGAGAAGGAGAGACCAGTGATTAGGTGAGAATAGAAGAGTAATTTCTAGTACCGGAGATATTCTTTCTCTTGACATAGGTGGCAGTAACGTGGATAAGTTCATTTTCTAATAATAAATTACATTTTATAAATAAGATAATACAACAAAAGTTTATTTTAAAATATGAGTGCACTATACAATCTTAACTATTTTTTAAAAAATTCAAGGAAAAACCATTAGAAAGTAATGCATCGAATATAAATATTTTGTCTCTTTGTGGCAAAATTAAGAATGCTATTTTTTCTTTTAATCTTTTGTGTTTTAAATTTTGGATAAGTTAAACTTTGTAGCAATCAGTCATTTTAAAAGCAGTAGAGATGAGTCTACAAAATCTTAATACATTGAGTGAATTAAATTCTCAAAATCCAACAATACAATCACAAACTAATATATTAGTTTCTGACCTTAACCTTTGATTTTCATAATCTGGGTCTGCCACCAACCCAGACCATTATACAAAAGAAAGCTATTTGTATTGCTCTGTTAAACTCTATCATTCCAAAATTAAATAATTAGTGTATGGTTCTCAGAAAAAAAATATATTCCAATATATACTACTTATATTAATCATTAAGTAGTACTAATTTTAATTTATTTTAATTTACCAAAATCTCAACTCAGGAATTTGGGTTTTATCTCAGAAAAAAAATTAGTAAAAACTGTATATAAATACAAATATTTGGGGCATGATCTGAAGATATTTTTATATCTCTTTCCCAAATATAGTTTATTTCCCATGTAAAATGTGAAAACATTCAATATGGATGTTCAGATAGTATCAGCATAAATCTAATTAGAATAAGATTATTCAACCAACAAAAAAGTAATAAAGTTTTTACGAATATGCCCAGATTATCTTATTCCGTGTCTCACACATTCATAAAATGATAATATTTCTTCTGTTGAACTACAGTAGTAAAAAAGAAAAGCAAAAAAAATTAAGTTGCTAATGATCCTTATTTAGTAATTCAGAAATTCACATTGGAGACCTGTTCTAACAGAACATAAATTATAAGCATTTGCAAAATGTGCACATAGATTCACTGTTTTAGATGAGCCTGTGGCAAAAGTTAGTTAAATATAAGCATCAACTGATATGTGTGAAACACTATGATAATTTTTTTTTTAATTTCCTTTCAATTATCTAAGAAATACTTGAGTAGGATAATACTATCTGTACTTCAAGAAGAGAAATCTGCTCCGTATTTGAGAACTTCTCCAAGATCATAAAACTAATAAATGAGAGAGTTATTCAACTCTGGGGTTCATTACAAATCCGTGTTGTAATTTTACACATTTTAAAATGTCTATGTGTTTTAGGAATTTTGCATTTCTAGCCATTTGTATTACGAAAGCAATTAATACAAATTTTACACACATTGGGTTCTTTCAATGGCTCTTTGCATTGATCAGATTAACCAGATAATTCATAAATCCTGGATATCCTGTGCATGCTGACATGATATTCATTTTTATCAGAAATTGATGGAAAATGAGTATATTAGGGGATGGTATATAATTGAAAAAAAAAAAGTCAAATATATAGGGAAAGTCTAAGGTGATATGCTATAGCTATACATTTCAGTCCCTACAATAATATGTGTTTACCTTGACTCAGTGTTAACAATGAATAATTCCATAATAACATATGTTAGTACTTAAAGTTTATGGAATTTTCTAACAAACATTTATGCATTAACATCACACAATCTGTGTAAGAAAAGTAAGGGAAAGTCTTCTTACCTTTTCACAGTTAAGCAAAGAGGAGGTCTTAAGACACTGAAAGGCACCCAGAAATAAATTTGATACACTCTCATTCCAAGTTTTTGCTCTTCCTGGCACACCACCTATCCTGAATGAAGTCTTAATTTTGCAAAGTTTGTGTTATTACTGTTTTTAATTTTATTTTGTATTTCAGCCACCTGAGAAAAGTAGGATTTACATTATTAGGCACCGAAAAAAAACTTAACTGTGCATTACTAGTGTTGAAGGGATTGTTTTTAAGCTCCCCAGTATATGATATCATGTTGAAGACTAGATAGGTATGAGTCCATATTGTGGCTCTCTCTTTAATCTAAAACATGCTTCTCATTCGTCCCATAGCTTCATGGTAACAACATAACAAAGCATTTAGCTGCATGAGATGGCGCTACCACTCTCCTATTCTATCAGCTATATTCAAAAAATATGCTTAGATTTTGTGTGTGTTGGTGTGATATGCTTTGTTGTTGCTCCTGTGGAAGGTGGTAGTGGTCCCAAGTGTGAATGTTGGGTTAGAGTCTGAGAAAAAAGGACAGTATGGGCTTCAGTGGTGCCGGCCCACATCTAGGCCACTAGGATAGGGTGTAAGTCTTTGTGGTTTAAGGGATAAAGACTCATGAAATTCTTAATACCTAATATTTTAGAAGATCCTGAAACAAGCAGAACTTGGGAATGTGAAAAGTAAGAGTCGAAGAAAGATGTATCTTCTTGACCCAGATTCCAGGGCTGTTGTGAGAACTCTAAGGAGGTAGCTTTGGACCAATAGGCGGTAGCACCTTTGGATGAGTGAGTGCTGAGACCATATAGCCTGTGTGCTGGGGGGGGAAGCAGGAGGGACAGGAAAAAAGAAGCACAGATTTCATGTTGTCAGTGGTGTGCTGATTAATGTTTTTACAACTGACTTTCAGGGGAAAAAAATAACTGGTTTGTAACATTTTGCCAATTCTTATGGTGTAAATACTCCCACCATGGGTGATTTGAAATCACCAACATGAAGTAGTTTAACATGGTTTGGAAGAGATGCCTGCAAACACAGCATGTGAGTCAGTGCAAGCTCGCTCAAGCCCAGCAGTGCATGTACTAATTCTAGAGGAACTGATGATCAATAGGGAGCATTAGAGTGCCCTTTTTGGTTACTTCAGACATACATGGTAAATGTATTTGTGTAAAATGAACACGTTTGAGCAGTGAACAGTTTGGGTGTTCAGGACACTGTAATTTGACTAAAAAACATGGTGATTGGACTCCAGGTAACATCTAAGTTACACTTAATATTGCTTGATATAAAATGTGGTGTGAACCGTTCTGATTTCCTGGAATGCAAATTTTTGCTGAAATGACTTGCTGAATACAAGGAAGTGTGTTTACCAGCCATTTATATGGATATGTACTCCTAATGATGTCACCACTCAAGGCCAAAACGACTGATGTACAACAAATTTATAATCCACCCTTATGCAAACTCTTGATTTGAAGTTATTTTCAGTTATTAAAAATGACCGTTTTTTAAGTTGGTTGTAGCTTACTGGTGCTCTATTAACTCTCACATATCTCTAGATTCATATAATTGGCATGTTGTTAAACTATTCCTTGTACCTAGAAGATTTTCACATAGTAACAGACAATAGTCTCTGATGAAGCTTTGATTCACAATTAATTAGTACAGCAAAAGGTTTTGCTGTTAGCTCTGTCCCTTCAGTAAATTGTGATATGACACATATTTGCATTTACTCAGCACAGCTGGTTTTCATGAAAAGAGCATTTGCCCTCAGAATAATTTAAAGCAAATGCAGAATGGTTTCATTCCTAAAAGAAGAAAACCATGGTGCAAAGCAGGTGGCTTAAATGTGTTATGGACAAAAAGTATTTTCCATGTATGTTATCTTAAGAAATCTTTTTTTTTTTAAAGAAGCTTCCCCTTGTTCACCAGTTGAAAAGCCCATAATAAAAGATAAATATCATGCAAAATTCTGCAATACCATATTATATTATTCTCTGAGATGCAAATTTTTATACAGTATTTCAAAATCATTCTATACTACTTTATCAGATAATTATTCTAATCAAGGCTATTAATCTGTTTTGTTGGAAAAAATATATTATTGTAGTTCGGTGAATATTAATTTTCAAATGAGTTTAAATCTGATTTGAATACATGCATGACACATATAAATACTTTAAATCTGTAGACTTTCTTGAGCTCTGACTCATAATTTTCAGCATTTCAGCATTTTATACAAAATTAACATTTTTTTCTCAAATATGGTTTATATTGTGGTTTTATTTCTATTAAAACATGAACCTGAGGGGCGCCTGGGTGGCTCAGTTGTTAAGCGTCTGCCTTTGGCTCAGGTCATGATCCCAGGATCCTGGGATTGAGCCCCGCATCGGGCTCCCTGCTCCGTGGGAAGCCTGCTTCTCCCTCTCCCACTCCCCCTGCTTGTGTTCCCTCTCTCGCTGTGTCTCTCTCTGTCAAATAAATAAATAAAATCTTTAAAAAAAAAAAAACATGAACCTGAGATTTTACCATTATAATTTTTTTGCACCATATAATTTCAATAAACATTTAGATACAAGAAAAATGATGTGTGGGTGTAAAGATATATTTCTACTGAAAATGAACTAAAAATACCTTTGAGATCTATAATTTTCCAAAGGCTTTAAATAGTAATCACAGATTTGGTATTTCATCCTAATAATATGTATCATCATTGTACCAAGTTATTTTTTCCACATATGTTAACATTATGTTTCAATGTATTTGGATAGTCTTAATATTTAGTATTATTATGTTTCAATTAAGTTGGACAAGTTTAATGTTTAGAATATCACTAACTATTCTTGTATACACATATACCTACTTTTTAATGCAGAAAGATGTAACAAAACATCTATCTTAATGCAATATTATCTTTGATAATTTCCTATATTCATACTACAATAAATTAGAAAGAATAAATTTAGCACTAAAACTACTTTGAATAGAATTTGATCATACTTTGAGGAATAGTCAAATTTTTATTCAGAAGTTTTAATTGAGCCATAATCTTTCATCTTATGCATTAATTAGCTATAGGACAATATGAAAATATTATAATGCTTGAATAGAGCTTGATGGAACTCTCAGCTAGTATTAAGATATAACATGGAATTGCTTATCTTGCCAAATCTGAATGGATTCATTTAAAAAGATTTCACTACAGTTCTGCATGTGCAGCCATTCAGCAATGTTAGATTACACTGAGGACACTTGACAACATGGTAAACTCACTGCTGGTATCTGAATACCTAAGGGAAAATGCTGCCTTGGAAGGGTCTTCCACCAATGTATCACCAAAGGAAGACTGGAAAGACATCAGGAGCATCAAGATCCATGACTTATAGCTCTTGGCTTCTATATGCTTAGGTCACTTGTTTCACTTCCTGGAGTCTATCTACACTTGCCAGACCCAATTCTGTTTTCATTCTTTTCAGCTACTTGAATGGCCCCACTTTATTTTATTAGTAGAAAAACACCAGTAACACTTCTATATATCTATAGGATGCTAATAGGAATCTAATTTTTTAAAGATTTTATTTATTTATTTGAGAGAGAGAGTGTTCACACACGTGCAAGGGAAGGAGCAGAGGGCGGGGGAAGGAATCTCAAGCAGACTCCCTGCTGAATGGGTAGAGTCTGCCAGGGGGCTCGATCTCATGACCCTGAGATCATGACCTGAGACAAAACCAAAACTTGGACTTAACCGACTGAGCCACCCAGGCACCCCAGAACTGTATATATTTTTATCTTTCTTCCCCCTCCATCTTAAGGATTTATTTCCCTGTCTTATAAAGAAGTAAATTAACTCTAACTATGTCTAGGTCAGAACTGGTTATTATCCAAGTCAGAGGAAAGTCAACAATAATTCTTCACTATCCATTCCTGTAGTAACTTGGTAGCAAGTTCCTGAGAAAATTATTTCAATTACTGATCAACCCAGTTAAAGGAGTATTCACTTCATTTTTGATGAGTTTTAACTTGTTTTAGAAGAACCCAGACATGAGTTCCATTTGAGCAGAGGGACTTGTCCCATGTCAAAGGTGGAAGGTAGGGAGGCTTTGGCTGGGGTGGCAAGGTGGTTGGCCTAACTACAACCCATCTCATGGCCAGACTTTCACTGAGCTGAATGATGAGAGCTGTGTTTTCTTACAGTTTTTCAGGCCAGGTTTAATTTTAAATTAACAGCCTGATGTGTTTTGAAAATATTTGTATGACACAGTATTTTAAAATGTGTTCCCACAATATGGTGAGATTTTCTTTTACTCTGAAATAGGATTTCCTGCTAAAAGAAATATTTTAGATGAAAAATATATCCAATCTGTTAAGAGATTATATATTTACACTTAGCCTGTAAATGTAAAACTATATGTGGGAAATAAGTGTCGTTCAAGGTAGAGCAGGCTTTTAGGCAGAATAAGTAAGCTGTTTTAAAATCATTCATCTCCAGGTCTATTGAAAGAAACACCCACCTAATAGGATATTTATTTCTGTATTTATCTCCATAAATTTATATAATTTGGATATTATACTAATATTCCTTACATATAATATGTATATATTATTATTTGCAAATGTTATTATATATAATTTGCTATATCTATGAGGCTACATAAATGATAAGATAATAAAACACTAATCTAGAGAGAGACCATGGAAGAAAGAAAAAAACTTTATATTTTAGTACCATTAACAGCACTTTTTTTCTTGGTGTTTACACAAGGGACCCTGCATTTTCATATTTTAACTGGGCCCCACAAATTATGTAGCTGGTCCTGCAGGCAGCCAGCAGATTGGAAATAGAGGAAACAAAGACCAAGAAATGGAGATAGGAAAGAGATGAGCATAATTGAAGCCTAAAATAAGCCTAAAGTTCAGACAAAGGCCACATCTTCACACTTTAAATATAAATTGTACCAAGATATTTCTGCTTGAATGCATAGGCGATGTGAAATTTTGAAGAGAAGTGGGAGAACATCTAAGGAGAGGCAGAATTATATACGGACTGGTTTAAAAATTAGATGGAGCTGGTTTCAAATCCAAGTTCTACAATCTGCCATCTCTGGCACTTTGGTCACATGACAGAACAGTTGTGTTGGGTCAGTTTTCTTATTTCATATGCAGATATTTGTAATACCCACCTCATGGGGTTATTAGGAGGCTTCCACGAGGTAAAGTATTTTTAAAATCTTACCTTAACAAGGATACATAATTAATCTTAATAAATGATAGCTATTATCATTTTGATCAGGCTTTTAAAAAGAAGGCAGACCAGGGCTTGAGAGTTGAATGTGGATATAATTTTAAAAATGAGGGCACCTGGGTGGCTCAGTTGGTTAAGTGACTGCCTTTGGCTCAGGTCATGATCCTGGAGTCCCGGGATCGAGTCCCACATCGGGCTCCCTGCTTGGCAGGGAGTCTGCTTCTCCCTCTGACCCTCCTCCCTCTCATGCTCTCTGTCTCTCATTCTCTCTCTTGCAAATAAATAAAATCTTAAAAAAAAAATGAACAAATAAATAAATAAAATCTTTAAAAAAAAAATGAAGCCAAAGTTTGTGAGGAAATAATTTAAACATAAAATACACCTATTGACAGAAAGTAAAAGTTCCCTAGGAGAATTCCCAGATTTCTGACTTGGATGATAAGTTAGAAATACAGATTTAGAAGCAATGCCTGGAGGGTAAAGATATTCAGTTTGGGATCTGTTAAGATTGAAGCCTGTGAAGTAAACAATATCATGGTGAAGTAAACAATATCATGGTGATGATTATAGTAGACAATTTTATATATCATTTAGGAATTTAGCAGACAGATATACGGTAGAAATACAAATTTGGATTTCTTCAGCAAGTGTTAATTAAAACCACAGAAGCGAAAGAGGTAGCCTAGGTACAAATATTTATATTCACAGATATAGGAGATATTTTTACTGTCATGAGAGTAGTGAGTTTGAGACTGATAATGGGCAATGGAAGCTGGTGTTCACATAGAGAAAATAGCAAGGCTTGGAATTCTGTACATTGGGTTTTCAGCCTAGCTCTGCCACTATATTCCCCGGAGAAGTAATGCAAACCCATCTGGGCTTCAGAAAAAAAATAACATTTATTGAACATTTACTATGACTTGGGCATTTTCCCAAGCAAATTACAAGTATTAACTCATTTACTCCTCACAGAAATCTAGGAGGTAGCTACTTCATTATAAAAATTATACAGATGAAGATCTTGAGATACAAAAATATAACTCTCCTAAGGTCCAACATCTAGCACATGGCAGAGCAGGGAACAGAAATAAGGAAGCTTGATTCAGCACCTGCACATTCCTAACTTCTGTGTGCTCTTCTTTAACTGGAACTCCATAATAAGGTTGATTCCATCTTTGATGTTTAACAGCTAACAGCTTTTAAACCACACTCTTCCCTCTTCATTTTCTGCCCTACATTGGGGCAAACTGACAAGAAAACCTGGATGTTCTCTCCACTGGGGCCAATAGGAAATTCTGAAGACTCAAGCTCATGCCCCTGCATGGTAATCCAATAACCCAAACCCATATGAAGCCACAATGAAAACCCTGAGCCAGTATCCTTCCCCTGCTTTCTCAAGCCATTTTGGATCTGATTGAGAGGACTGCCCTGATCTCCCTAGAGATTTCAATTATATAAATAATAAATATTTTTATGCTATCTTGTATGTATGGTGTCAGCAGTCTTGACATCAGAGCAATATTTATTCTGGAAGTCTATGTTGTATCTGCAGGGTGATCATAGCAAACTTCATTGTATTCCAACATTGTATCATTCTAGAATTGTGAATAAATGTTGTGCTAGTTGTATAAATATTAAATAACTTTGTGCAATGTGTTGATGATTTCAGTGGCTTTGATTTACTGATTGAAAATTTAAAATTTACACAGCTTTTAAATTATTATCCTTGCTTGGATTAATAGTTATCTCAATAGACTGCCTAATTTCTATAACCATTAGTCCATGATATGGAAGAACTGCTATAGTCAGTCAGGTTGTCAACTTCATCTATCTAGATCCCCAGGAACCATCCACATAGCTATTTTGAAAAATCATTCTTAGACAAATGTTTGTTAAGTCCCCACTACATGCAAACTACTATGATCTTTTCCTCAGTGATGGTATCCAGTAATTTAACCCACCAAAATTGTAACAATATTCAATTCTCTGAATTCAGATAAAAGACAAAAAACTCAATTTCAATATTTCTATATTTTCCTGTCCTGATTTCTGCCTGTTTTCTATTACTTTTCTCATAGGAAAATTTAAAAATATAAAGCAAGTTATGTAAGCAGGAGTGACAGGGTGAACAGGTTGTGAATTAACACTTATTATATATTTAATTGCCTTAAACTAGGTGTGGCATCTGTGTATATAATATTTGCAGATGTGTATCTTGATTAGATCCTAATAATTCTTTTGCCTATAATATTCTCTATTAGGATACTAACATCTGCTTAACTTATTTTTAATTTTTTGTAGGGTAAGCTCACTGATACAGTTGCGAAGCAATATTTATTCACAGATGCATAAGTTTAGTTTTTCAAAAATGTTCCTTATTCCTGTAATATACACTGAGTTTAATAATTCAGTATTGGCTATAGTTCAATAACAATTATAATGGATAAAAGATAGAACACAGTAAACACAAGTACAGAATTTATCTTTATGAAATACAAACATGGAATATGACTTCAAAAGCATGAGCAACAAAAGAAAAAGAACATAGACAACTTAGGCTTCATCAAAATTAAAAACATTTGTGCTTTAAAATAGACCATCAAGAAAGTGAGAAGATGGGGGAAATATTACAAATTGTATATTCCAAATAAGGACTTATATCTGGACTATAGGAGGAGTTCTTAGAAATCAATATTAAAAGGACACATAACCCGATTATAAAATGAACAAAATATCTGAATAAACACTTCTTCATGGAAGATATACAAGTACATGAAAAGATGTTCAACTTCATTAGTCATCAGGAAAATGAAAATCAAAACCACAATGAGATACCACTTCATATCCAGCAGGATGGCTTGAATCAAAAAGTCAGATGATAACAAATTATAGAGAGGATGTGGAGAAATCAGAACTCTCAAACAAACTGCCCGTGGGAATGTAAAATGATACAATCACTTTGGAAAACAGCTGGACAGTTCCTCAAATTGTAAACATAGGGGCACCTTGGTGGCTCAGTTGGTTAAACATCTGACTTTTGATCTCAGCTCTGGTCTTGTCTCAGGGTCATGAGTTCAAGCCCCACACTGGGCTCCAACAGTGTGGAGGCTACTTAAAAAAAAAAATAGTAAACATTGAACTACTATGTTCTAGGAATTGCACTCTCAGGTATATACCTAAGAGAACTGAAAACAGGCAGGCAATTTTAACAAAACTTGTGCATGAATGTTTATTCACAATTGCCCCAAAGTACAAACAACTCAAATGCCCATCAAAGATCAGATGGTAATAAAAGATCACAAAATATGAGGTATATCCATACAATGAAATATTAAGTCAAATAAAGAAATGAAGGGGCACCTGGGATAAGCGTCAGTTGGTTAAATGTCCACCTTCAGCTCAGGTCATAATCCCAGGATCCTGGTGTTGAGCCCCACATGGGGCTCCCTGCTCAGTGAGGAGTCTGCTTTTCTCTCTCCCTCTGCCCCTACCCACCCCCTCGTGCACACTCTCTCACTTAAATAAATAAAATCTTAAAAAAAAAAAAAGAAGTACTGATACATGCTACAATTTAGATGAATCTTGAAAATACTATGCTAGGTGAAAGAAGCCAATCACAAAAGATCACATACTATATAATCCAATTCATATGAAATGTCAAGAATTAGGAAATCAAGATAGCTAAAGTGTAAGGGGTTTCCTTTTGAGTTGATGAAAATATTCTAAAATTGACTATGGTAATTATTGCATATATCTGTGAATATACTAAAAATCATTCAATTTACACTTTAAATGGGTGAATCATATGGCATATAAATTATCTCTTAATAAAACTATTTTTAAAAAGAAAAGAAATGAAACAGATTATATAAAATATATTTTCTTGCTACCAGTAAAGAAAGGAGGGAAGATAAAATACAAAAAACAAACAAAAATTATGTATACTCAATCCCTCTCTGCTTGATATCCTTTGATGTCACTCAGTTGTTCAGAAGACAAAATCCAGACACTTTAATATGACTACCACTTGCTGACCCCTCAACATCCATTTACCCATTACCAGATATACTCCAATTTGGCTACAGGTAACTACCCAGTAACCTATGATACAGTCCCTTTTCTTAGGAGGAAGAGGACACACCTCCAACAGTGTCCTTGCCAGTGGTTGGCTCAGAAAGCCCAAACCTAAGCCAATCACTGTACAGAGTCCCTTGGCTGCAGGGATTTGTAGAGAGATAGTTATCTAATCCAGATTGAGGTGGTGAAACAGGAGAATTTTACTGGGGAATTACAGAAAATTATGTTTCTTATTCTTCAGAGAAAATCACTTGAAAAGCCCTTGAAATATTGTCCCAGGAGCACAGTGATTTAATAACACATAAAGGAAAGCAGATCCAGAAAATCACAAGAAATAGGACTGATTGGACCATACCTGATTTGAAAAATTTTTCCCAGTTTTTTTAAGGAAATAAATCCTTGTAATGATTTACAACGGTGTGAGTTCACTTTCCTTTTACATTTGGCTAAAAGCAAGAATTTAGTTCCATCTTACCTTTGCAGTCCTCTGGCTACACCCAACCATTAACTTCTAATTCTACTCTAGTTAATGTTAATGATTTATTCTTCTTCTGCTTCTTCTTTTTTAATAGAGAGGGAGGGAAGGAGAGAGAGAGATGGGGGTACAGAGGGAGAGGAGAGAGAAAGAATCTTAAGCAGGCTACATGCCCAACCTGGAGCTAGAGGCCAAGCTCCATTTCACCACCCTGAGATCATGACCTGAGCAGAAATCAAGAGTCAGATGCTTAACTGACTGAGCCACCCAAGCACCCCTGTGATTTACTGTTCTTAAGAAAAATTTATCCTTGCAGTGTTCTAGGCCCTAATATATCTTATCCAGATAGGAACTCTTCATTTCCCAGGTGAAAACTCTCTCTAGGAAAGCTCCAAAAATGGTTGTAAATCATTACAAGCAAAAATCTTCCCCTATCATAGCACTATACACAAAAGTGGCCTCTCACAAATTTCCCTTCGGGTTTTATCTGTGAGTATTCATTCACCTCTACTTAGCTGCTAGGGTTAAAGTGGTAACCATTGCAAGAGCAAAGAGCCATTTTCATTAATCTGTATTAAGTTCTTTGAATGGTGCCTAGTTATGTAGGAACCAAGAAAATATTTGTGGAATGAATGAATCAGTAACTATATGTGAAAAAGATAGAATTGCAACTGAGGCTTTTATTCTAGGGTACCGTTTCCCCCCCAACAAGTATTTTAAATTAAGCACAAGAGATAATAATTATGACTTATTAGTAAAAAAAAATGAGGTTTATAAAATTTGTGATATTTGTGATAAATGAACATAAAGATATACCAGTCATTGATAGTTATATATCATATATTTAATTAGAAGAGGGGTTGTTTAAAATTTAACAGACCATAAAAACACACACCAAAAAAAGAGATTGATAAGCTTTATGACAATGGATTCATGTTGGTTTACAGTGTGTTTAATTAATGTTACATTACAATGAGTGGATCAGAAAATCTATCTGAAATAAATCTATTGTGAAATATCAAAGCTTAATATAGGAAATCTATGAAGACAATAACTATTTATTTTGCTTTATCCTAGATACCCAATATGTATTGTGATTAATTTATGGTAAAATATAATCAGTGTTTCCACTGAAGCAAATGTAAACCAGCAATGATATAGCTAATTAAGGAAAAATAATGTGTCATATTAAGTTCTAAACTTTTTTACTAGGAAAATTTGATAGAAGCAGAAAAAATTAAGGGATTTGGATTTTTTGCTCATTTATAACAAGGACTTACACATGTGTATGCCTATCAATATATAGAAATATCTCATATGTTTACTTTACAGCTGGAGTTGGTAAACTATGGCCTACTGGCCAAATCTGGCCTGCCACCTATTTTTGTATAGCCCACAACTAATTAATTGTACAGTTTCACATAGTTGAAAAAATCAAATATGTTAACAACTTGTGATACATAAAAATTACATAAAATTTAAAAATTTTTTAGGACACAGCAATGTTCATTCTTTTATGTATTGTCTGTGGCTATCTTCAAGCCTCTATGGCAAAATTGAGCAGTTCCCCAGAGACCATATAGAACAACGCCTAAAGTATTTACTATCCCCTTACTGAAAAAGTTTCCTGACCCCTACTTTAGGGAAATATAAATTATAAGCCATATTTTCAAAGAACTTCAATAAAGAGGTACATTATTTGGGGGTACTGTATTTTGACCCTAATATTATTCAAGACTGCATATTAGGGACAACTAGAAATCTTATATGGAAGTATGTGCCTTTGCAAAGAAGTATAGTTCTCATGGTAGGCAAATTACAGGGTTTTAGTATTAGGAATTTAGAAACTGTGCTGTTTGACTTTAGGGGAGACAAGGATAATTTGAGTGAGTGGTACAGGAGTTGCTGACAGATCAGGCTGAGAATTGAATACTGGACACAGAGTCTCTACCCCATTTCCATCACAAGCCTTCTTCAAGGGTCCAGATTTAAAATCAGGTAAGCAAAGGGGAAATAAGAGAGAGAGAGAGAGACAGAGGTAAGCCAAGAAACAGACTCTTAACTATAGAGAACAAAGTGATGGTTACAGAGGGGAGGTGGGTTGCGGGTTGGGTTAAATAGGTGATGGCGATTAGGAGGGCACTTGCTGTGATGGCACCGAGTGATGTGTGGAAGTGTTGAATCATTATATTGTACACCTGATAATATTACACTATATGTTAAGTAGCTGGATAAAGTAAAATTTAAAAAAATAAAATAAAAATAAATATTAAAAAATCAGTACTATAATTAAACTGGACAAGGTTATTTTGTTTTGGCACAAAGATAGGGTACAGAACAGTACTACGTGGACTTGTCATCTAAAAACCTTTTTTTTGAACTACCTTGCAAAAATGTATTTTGCTGCATTTTCGCAGAACTACATAAAAGGGATAAATGACTGGGGAGTTTAAATGATAAGTAAACTATTTATTTAAGGACTCTTCAATGATGTGCCTATTTGGATAATATTATTCTCCAAAGCTAATAGGTGATTCTTATTCCTTATATTTGAAATTACTGGCTTTAGTTCAGTTTTAAAGTGAAAGATTCCAGGTGCTGTAACATAGAATTATTGCTATATTCTAGCAGATTATAGGGACTAGAAAGAGGCAGAAGTCTGTTACGACTGAAATACATTTCTATTATTCAAGGCAGGCTCCAAATCTGTAAAAGTCAAGTTCAAGGAAGTCCATTTTCACCACCATTGATTTTCACTGAAGGCAGACTGTTTTCACCTCATTGATTTTGATGTTGATTGAGTCATGTTCATCTGGTTGGTCAGTATTTGGGAGCTTGTTCATTTTTGATGGGTTAATTTGCCTAGGATCACTGATCAGTTACCTTGATGTAGAGCTACTGTTATTCAACACTTTCTCAGGCCACATATTAAGAAATTTAAAGAGCTATTTAATTAAATGGAATTTAGTTTCCTAAAGAATTTACCTAATTCTAAAAAATTAATAGTTTATTTACCTTTAATCACAAAATTTGGATCACATATTATCCTTTAACCAGATGATACTACAAGGCCATATAAAACAGACATATATGTTATTCAGGCTGTAACTCCTTTAAAAAGCAAGAACTTTACTAGGGAAAATGACTTCTACAGAAATATAATTTACAAAAGTCACAAAACTGTGATTGGTCATTAATGGTTGAAAATGGAAAGCGAGTTCTACAGCCAGATTTGATTAACAACATCCAAATAAATCTCCAAATCTAAAACTCTTGATTCTGTTATGGTCCACTTATCATCATTCACAAACCAGCTTCTCTACCTACTGCATATATAACCCATCAAATGGAAACTTTCTGTTTAAACAGAACCTTCTATCTGTGAATTTAATATGCAATTCACAGGAGTGCATCTGGCTTATATCTGAGATAATAATTATCTTTTTGCAACACATTTATGAGTTTTCCTTTCATTAATTTTTATCTTAGAGGTTTTCATTGTTCTGGTAGTCTAGTTTTGGAACAAACAACTGCTTTTTACAACTCTTAGCTGAATTCCTCAAGATTTTATGCTTAAAACACTAGACAATTCTATATAAGATTTTTGAGCCTTTGTTATTCCAGCTGAAACTGTCCTATCTTCCCTTTGTTTCCAACTCCTTCATAAAAGTATAAATCTGTAAGTGATTTTGAATGAATGGTGAATCAAGAATTTGCTTTTTTCTGTATCAGCAATCTCCTCTTATTAGCTTTTGTCCCATAAAGTGCAAATGGTTTAGATTTCTTATGAAGATATTTCTGAAATCTCTTTTAGTTTATCCCATTTTGTATTGAGACCTTCTATAGTGTTGCTATAAGCAAGTGACTCATAACACTGGGAACACATTATTATTGCTGTTGTTGTTATTCCCATCATCATCATTTTAGTTTACCATCTACTTTGTATGTCAAGTAAAATCTAAAACGTGAAACTAATTTTGTAGTCAGAAGAAATGATGTATTGGCCAGTATACTGAGAACCTATCTGATCTCTAAGCTATTATTATATGTCTAGAGAGACATCACCACCTTTCCAGAACTCATAGAACTTAAAAGTTATTTCCATATTATATGATGTCAGATATATAGAAGCAAGAGTTTCTGTTATATTATTTCCTTTATTTGCTAAAAAAGATTTTTGTGAACATCTTTTATGTCTATACATGGACTATTGATAGGTCTTGGGAAAGGTAGCATTAATTTTAGTCAACTTATAATTCTTTTATGTAGAAAAAGACATGGAAATAGAAAAAGTTAATGTATGATAATTATAAGTAATATCACACAGTTATATAAAATTAATTTCCAGGTAAGAATTTTAGGCGATTAGTATAACTGAAGAGGTTAGTTAGTATAGTATTATGGTATATACCATAATAAGAACTTCAGATTTTACTCTGAATGAATTGAGAAAACTACTGAAAAAAAAATTTTTTTTAAGATTTCATTTATTTATTTGACAGAGAGAGACACCGAGAGCAGGAACACAAGCAGGGGGAGTGGGAGAGGGAGAAGCAGGCCTCCTGCCAAGCAGGGAGCCCGATGTGGGACTCGATCCCAGGACCCTGGGATCATGACCTGAGCCGAAGGCAGACACTTAACGACTGAGCCACCCAGGCGCCCCAAAACTACTGAAAATTTTAAGCAGCTATCCCATGACTTGATTTTTTTTTACCAAAAAAAAAAAAAAAAAAAAAAAAAAGCACTGTCATTTCAATTAAGGCAACTGCATTTCAATTAAGGCAACTGCACCATTCCAGATGCTCTGTTCAAAAAACTCAGGATCATCTTGGGCTTCTCTCTTTCTCTTAAACCCTACATCCAATCTTGCAGAAAATTCTGTTAGTTGGTTCTTAAAAAAGATATCAAGGATCAAAACATTGCTCATCCTCTCCCTTGCTACCACTCAGATTCCAACCACAAAAATCTATTAACTTGAACTATTTGAATAGTCATCTACCTGGTGTCCCTACTTTTGGAAGGTGTTCTCCTTGAAATTGTATTTGATTGTTAGGTTCTGCTTTTCTAGTTCCTTTCAGAAGGATTGGGGAATATCCAAATACTCTATCACTACCATCATCTTGGCCCAAGCAAAATGCATTCTTGCTTTCTTGATTCTACTCTATAGGCTTTCATCTCCACCACTGAAATAGATCATGGTCAAGGTAAACAGTGCCTTCTATTTTGCCAAGTAAAATGCTCAACCATTAGACCTCTTCTGACTTGGTCTATAGCACATTTGACATGGTTGATCACTTCCTCCTTCCTAAAATACCTTATTCAACTTGACTTGTAGGACATGACCTTACCTTTCCTGGATTTTTTCCTTGTTTTATAGGCTACCTCTTCTAAGACTCCTTTACCTGTTGTTCTCTATTTTTCTGAGTTCTAAATGGTTGGGTGCTCTGGAAATCAATCCTGAGAGTTGGCACTGTCTTAACCTAATACTTCCTAAAGTAAATGCATCCAATATCATGACTTTAAATAGCCTTATTATACTGATAATCCTAAATTTTCAGCTTTAGCTTTTCCCCTTAATTCAATTCTTGCATATCCAGTTAACTACTTCAAAAAAAAAAATCCCCTGATCTCTGTCAACAAATCAGTTCCTGCGGTCTACTCTGTCTCAGTAAATATCAACTCCATTCTCTCTCTTGTTCATGCAGATTAACTTGTTATCCTTAACTTCTCTCTATTTTTATTTCCCATCTCATTAACATATTTTATTTGTTATATATCCAAATTATATCCAAAATGTGATCATTTCCCACCAGTTCTACCTCCAACCCCTGGGTAAAACTCAAGATACTCTTACACTCTAGAGTATCCCATCAGCATAAAAATAATGTTTCCTTTACAACTTAAGCTAGGAATAAGTGCTTAAAATAGCTCACTATTTTCCCACTTACTCGGTGAAAAACCCAAAGACAACACGAGCTACCCATCCCCAGATAAACTAGATTTCTGCCTCTCTGACTTCATCTTCTATGATCTTCTATGTTCCCTTGCTCACTATGTTTCCATCACTTTGATTTCCTACAGTCCTTAGATATATCAAGTATTCTTCCATTAATAGACTTTTGTATTTGTTCTACCACCTTCTAGAACATGCTTTTCCTTTCTCTGCTTATTCTCCTACTTCCTTTAATTTTTTTCTAAAATATTAACATTAAAGAGCTATTCACTGGCCACCCTATAAAAATGAACACTCTCTCAACCTGGAACTCCTAATCTTCTTGATTCTGCCCTTTTGAAAAAAATATATACTTAGCCCCAATTAAATGTGAGAGATTGGCGTGTTTATTTTTTGACTCTTCAATTAGTGTGTATGATTCACTGAGAGTGGTACTTTTCTGTTTTGCCTAATACAATATTCCCAGTGCCTAGAGTATTTCCTACCCAACGGTAGATGCTTAATAAATATATATTGATGAATATATCTTAACACTCACATTTAACAAATCTTATCTTTTTTGAAAGATCTTACTCAGGTCTAGTTTTAATAAAATATTAAACCATCACTGCCTTTTCCTTTTTTTTTTAAATATTTTATTTATTTATTTGAGAGAGAGAGAATGAGAGACAGAGAGCATGAGAGGGAGGAGGGTCAGAGGGAGAAGCAGACTCCCTGCCGAGCAGGGAGCCCGATGTGGGACTCGATCCTGTGACTCCAGGATCATGACCTGAGCCAAAGGCAGTCTCCTAACCAACTGAGCCACCCAGGTGCCCTGAACCATCACTGCCTTTTCTAACTCAAGTAGAGGTGGTGCTGCTCTGCCTCCCTACCTAGGTGGAACAGAAATTGTGAATGGAGGCATGCTGATGATTTTTTGTCTGCATTAGGCATATAAATGCACACATAAGCAGTTCCCTTCCCTAACTATAGATTTAAGGGGAGGATAATAGGAAAGAAGAGGCTGGAGAAAGATATCTATTAAATTTGTGCATGAACTCCTAGCCATATCCCTAAGAGGTCCATTCATGAAACCAATCAATAGGTGTATGTATATATGTGTGTGTCTGTGTGTGTGTGTTCCTATACATATATTACACACACACACAGACACACACATATATAAAGAAGAAACAAGTGGAAATTTTTAGAATTAAACATAAAACAACCACAATAAAAGTTACATTTGATAGGCTCAATAGCAAAATGCAGATAACACAGGAAACAACCAGTTAACTAAAAAACAAAATAATAGAATTATCTAAGTTTGACAAAAAACAGAAAATAAATTGAGAGAAATTGAACTGAGCTCCAGGGACCTGTGGGACAATAATATAGATATAACATATATGTTATCAGAATTATAGCTGGAGAGGAGAAAGAATATGGACCCAAAAAATTATTTGAGAAATAATGGCTGGAAACTTCTAATTGATTAAAAAAAACATAAACCCACAGACTCAGGAAGCTCAGCAAATCCCAAACAGGATAAATCAAGTAAAAATATGCCCAGACACATCATCATATTTCTGAAAAGTAAAGGTAAAGAAAAAAAAGTAAAGCATTCAGAGAAGCACTGGGCTAGCTACAGAAGAATGAAAAATGGAATGACAGCGTTTTCTCGTCAGGAATTATGGAGGTTAGAAGAATATTGCACATTTTTCAAGTGCTGAAAGAAAATAACTGTCAACCTAGAATTTTATAACTAGTGAAAATATCCATCAGAAATGAAGGTTAGATAAAGACATTCTGAGCAGAAAGAAAACTACAAGATTCTGTTGTCAGCAGACCTGTTAAGTAAGGAAGGCTAGATAAATCTCTAACAATGGGGAAATAAGACCAGAGAAAAACTTAAAATATCAGGAATTTAAAAAGGGCAATGGAAAGGGAATTCACAATAAGAAAGAAAAATGGGAAACAACCTAAATGTCCATCAAATAGGGCTATTATAAAATACATAATAGAATATTATGCTGCTCTTAAAAATAAGAATAAGGATTTAAAAGGACTGCCCTACCAGATATTACAACTCATTACAGTGCTAAAGTGGTCAAACTTTATGGCATTGACACAGTAGTATAAAAACTATTCAGTAGAATAAAATAGACAGTACAGAGATTCATCAAAGTTAATATGAGGAATTAGTCTGAGTTAATATGCATGTGATAGATAGGCAATTTAAGCCAAAGGATGGTTTGTTTTAAATGGTACTGGCATAATTGAATATAAATGAAGAAGAAAACATATAATATCATGTAAAATGCCATATAAAAATAAGTTCCAGATGGAAGAAATTGTATACATATATAAATATATATATATAAATGCTAATAATATATATCATTTAGATATTTATCAGATATCCAATAGAGATATAAGAATAGATACAGTAAATACTAGATATATGATAAAATAAGTAAAAAGAAAATTATAGGGAAATATTTTTGGAATCTCACAAGTATCAGTCATTGCCTAAAGCAAGTATGGAAACTCAGTTGCTATAAAGAAAATGCTGAGAAAATTCCCCACCTTTTTAAAATATTCACCACCTTTTTAAAAAATTCACCACCAATTTTTAAATAAAAATTTTATATGGTAAAATTCACCATAGGCAAAAAATCGAAGAGTAGGAAAAATATTGTCAATACATATGATAGTGAAATTGTAGGTACATTAAGCATAAAAATGTAAATAAAAAGACACTTAAATAGTGTTTGAAATGTAAAAAAATTTGTAAATACCTAAACATAAATCAATAGGGAAACAGTTGAATGATTTATGCTATATACATGCTATCACATGCTATCAAAGATATCAAAGGTAATGAGTTCAATCCATAAGTATTTCCCCCAAAGAGAAAGGGACATGACAGAAAATGAAAAACAAGTTTTAGAATAATATAAAGTATATTATTTTGTAAAAATAAATAGAATAAAAATAAAACATTACATATGATGTTGAGGTTCCCTTTGCATTTTTCCATTTTATTTTAATTTCAGTTTCTTATTTGATTATTACTATTATACCTGTACAAATTAAAATACAACATGGAAAGCATTATTCTTGATATCAAAAGTGGTTGTTAGAGTTTTTACATTATTTCTTCAGACCTAAAATATAATTACAGGAGTGTAAAAACACCAGCTTTCTACAGAGTAAAAACCTGTCTCAAACTATTTATCTTCACTCCCTGGGTACCACACTTAACAAGGCTCTAGTTAGTATACTTGCTTGCTAGTCAGGAGACCTGGATTCCATTTCTGCTCTTATCATTCTGCCCCAGTCATGACACTAACCACAAGAGTCATTCTCTCCATGAATAGTCACCATCCCTGTCAGACAGACAAAATGAGTGAGGAAATGATATGGTTTCCAAAGAACTAAAGTTGGCCTTTTTCCAGAGGTGTCTCCATAAACACAGAGTTATCGTCAGCTTTTCTCATTTTCACTCCATAAATTCAGTCTGTTAACTAGCCTTAAATTCTAAAGTTAATATATATAATGCTGCTCTTCTTCTAAAAAGCAGAAGGATCTTAAGATGCTTATAAAGAAAAAGAAGACATCAGCTACAAGTATAGTTAAAGTTCATAAAATATAGCTTTAAAAACTATAGCCACATTTCCAATATAATCTAAATTTATAGGATCCTCTCTCCCCTAAAGAAAACAATAAAATAAAAAAGTAGATGAACACTGTACTCTGGAAATCTCCTCCACAAGAAAAATAAGGACACATTTTTCAAGAAATATGTACCATTATAAAATAAAAATAAAATAAAATAAAATAAATCTATGAAAGAAAAAGTGAGTAAAGAAAGAAAAAAAAAGTAGGGTAAAAACATAAGTGAATGAGAGAAATATTTCAGAGCTATGAAAGGAACTTAATAATATATCTACACTATTACAGAATAAATAAATACATTAAAAAGAACAAGTAAAGGAATTTAAATAGCAAAACATGCCAACTGCATTCAATATTAGAAGGTAATCCCCAAAATATGATATCCAGCTAAACTGTTCTTCATGTATAAACGTATATTTTTAAATGTTATAAAATGTCCACAGACTCAACAATTTAACAAGCAAAAATGAGAACAGAAGCAAACACTGCTACTTTTGGCTGGAATCCAACCAACTAGGACATTTATCAAAATAAGAAGCTCAGGAATATAGAAGTTATACTATAAAAGAAATGCCATTGAACATTGAATCCACAAAGATGTAGTAATGGGGCTAAATAGCTGTTGTAGTTCTGGGGACAAAAGAATGTATTTTTTAAAAATGACAAAGCCCACGATATAAAATATTAATATAAACATGGTGGACTGCAGTAAAAATAAAAAGGCCCAGAAACAAAATTCTGGACATGGAGAACAGGGCTACTGTGTCTGTTGCTAAGGTTATTTTATATATTATGCCTGTCTGGCTATGAAGGTAGAGACAGGTGACATATAAAGGCATGTTAAGAGTACTAATTCCCCCATCATTCTGGCAACAGTCAATAGTTACTATAGCTTTCCCAAAGCTAACAAATCATGAAATAGATTTAAGTGTGTTGTTTAAAGCACTAAAAGAAACCATCCAAAGAAGAGAAAACAATTTCTACACTCTCCAAATTCCCCTACAAAGAGGAGATAAAGAATTGAGGCAAATACAAAACAAATACTAGACAAATACAAAAAAAAAAAAAGATGTATATACATAGGCATATGTATCTTCCATGCCACTTCCATATCATGGCAAAGGTTGCGTAACATTATGCAACATGCTTTCCATTCAAATAAAGCATCTGACAGCGTTACATTTAAAAATTTACAAATGTACCTTTATTTTTCAACAGCATAGATAGAAAATTCTATTCCTCCAAAATTATGTAACATCTTAAAAGTCTTGCTATGGGCCTTCTTTGGAACTGCTGTTTCATTTTGTGTATCTTCAAGTGAGAGTTTAGTGTTCCAGATAGAAACAAAATCCAGCATAAACAGCCACCAATAGCCTTTTGTTTATTTTACTATAAAGCTTGTACAACTAGAGCTTGCACAATTATCATCACAAGCTGTCAGCTTTCAAAACAGTTTATACTCTCATGGTTTTAGGGAAGCAATGGCTTTATGTTAAGTGGTTTTGTAAATATTACAAATATATATGTAAACACTTATAAAATATACGTAAAATAGCAATAAATCATACTCTTGAAATTATAAATGCAATTTTGAGGGCCTTTCTTATCTCCATGATAGTTTGAAAAGTGTGTTTGGGTTTTGAAATTCTCTCATTAAAAATCTAGTCATATGTTTTAATATAAAAGGTACTAAAGTTAGTATGAGTTTTTATCTATTCACATTATCTGTAAAGTAGGGAAAATCATTTGAATCAGTTAAATAACTAGCAATTATCTGATGGTTTAAGCAGAGACTAATTACACTGAATTGGAAATATCCAAGTGCCTATCAGTTTGTGTTACATGTTTGTTTAATTGGCTGAAAACCTTAAGAAAGTCTGATTAAGTACAACAGGATTGCATGTATGGAGGAATTCAAACTTTGGGTCAGGAATATTTTGCATGGATTCCTGTCTCAGTGGACAGTTAGGAGTAATAAGCAAACTTAGCATTTATTTAATATTTGTCCATAAATATAGAACTTAAGGGTTTCAATGTGGGATTCTGCTGGAATTAACGCTTACCGAAAACTATGGTTTCTTAAGTAATTTGCATAAGATCTGAAGTGATTCTCTGAGAAACCTTGTAAGGCAGTTAAGTATTACTGGCTTATTTAAGATGATAAGACCCAGAGTTTAAGTAATATGTCCAAAATCAGTGAGTTTGTAAATGGGGAACAAGGGTTTGGGAAAAAAAAAAAAAATCTCTCTTAAAGCCCATGGATCCTTTAACACTGGGAATCATTACAGCATACCAGCTTGGATTTTGCAGAGTCAAGTGGTAGAAAGCCTTCTGGAAATACAATGTATGTCATATACTGTAACCATTAAAGCAGGAAAAGAAACAACACTTAGCTTTTTGCCTCCCATTTGCTATCCCATCTTCAATGATTCAACACTGCTGCAGGTAGACAAGTTGTTTACTGAAAAAATCCAGAGTGACCTACATGTACACAGTGAATATCCTGCATATCCCATACATGATGACCCTAGCAATCCTCGAGAAATTATTCAGATTTCTTTATACTCAATATTTTTTAGTGTCTTCCTTTCAGTGGTTGAGGTAGTCCCATTGTTGAAATGCCCACACAAACACACTGAAAACCTTAGGAAGACATTTGAAATATTTTCCTATCAATTTAGGGAAGTCCACTGCTATGGACTGTCAGCCTCATTTTTGATTGGTCATTGACTCACTCATTTGTTTTTCCAATATCTGGGGTAACTGGCTTATCATTTGAGGGGGAAAATCTACATTACTAAGTTTTATTAATACATGGAAAATGGGTTCCCTTCTTCCTGGAGGTTTTTACAAAGTTCAAATAAATGGTAATCCTATATAATGTAATATAGAGTATTTGCATTTCTCTTTCTGTTGGCATTTCTAACTCAGCTCAAAATCCCTGGATGTGAGTATACATATGGTGCCTAAAGCTACATTACTAAAAGAGACAGTCATATTTTATAGTCCAGAAGCTATGAGAAAAACCTTTCCTCTATTTTCTTTTCTGTCTTTTTTCCTCTGGAAGCTATTGCATCAATAATAGAAACAAGAGAAAGGCCATTTTGACAGACTTGCTAAGACTACTCTTACATTTCACATCCATGCCTTATTTTGTCTTTGTCATTAATTCAATTTGGATGATTTGGCTTCATTTGAAGGGAAACCATCGTCAGTCACCGAATTAAATAAAATATAAAAGTCATGTACTCCTTCACAGGACTATTATTTTTCACCTTGCAGCTATTTCCTGAATATCTCTTTCTTTTAAAACAATTTAATTTAGAAGTTGTCATAGACATTCTGTGTCCTTCATCATGGACTCTGAGACACAGAAATGACTGTGCAGGGTTACTTGACTCATTTTCATATGTTCATTTTAGGTAATAAAGTGGGGGAATTTTCTCTATACCTTAGCTTTGTACTAGAATTGTGTGGTGGTTTTATCCTGAGTGCAATCAGATGCTATACTCTAATGATACACATCTGCATTTATTAAATATGTAAACTTATGCTACACAAAATGATTTCCTGTTTTGCACAAGTAAGCAAGAATTATTATCAAAGGAAACTGGATGTACTGAAAGAAGGAAAAATGGTCAGGATGTTCAAATGAGCCTGAACATACAATACTTTAGGTACCTGATTTTTTTGTATTATTCCTAGAATTTTCCCCTCAAGTCACAAAAGAGTGGCCAAGAACACAAAAGTATTTGTTTTCTTTACCAAAAAATGGCACATATTCAGCAATGTATCATTTCTGTTATCGTATGTACAAAATATTGGCTTCAGGAAACAAGAAAACTTTGAAAGCCTTTAAAATTGGCTCTTTGTGATAATATGACAAGGGATTAAAAATTATAGTTACCAGATTGCCATTTGCTACTAAAAAATTTTAGTTCAACAACTAAAGTCCTCTTTTAGTAATGTAAAAATTGTTTGATTAATACTAGATAAGACTATAAATTCATTTGGGGCAGGAGGTAGATTACAGGCTCTCAAAAAGCAATATCTAAATTGTCAAGAACAACTCTACCTGACTACTAAAGGACATTGTGTGTAATCTTATATCAGAGGTAATTCTTGATTTATTTTACTTGCATCCCCAATTTACTACTTATGTACTCTCATTTCCATTGATATAGTTGTATTCATCTTCAGAACTCTTGGGACTGTACTGGGTTTGTCTGGCAAAATCTTAGCAATTAATTGAGTAGGTGTGTCTGCGTGTGTGTGTGTGTGTGTTTGTGTGTACCTGTGTGTATGTCTAAAAGAGAAAGAAAGGAAGATGGAGAGAGCATGTACAAAATTTGTGTTTTTTATTTATCTGAATTTTTTGAAGATGTTGAGTTAAATCTTAAGGAATTTAGGAACATTAACATTAGAAGATTAACTTGGTTTATTATTGACATTTTCATTGGCTTGTTTTATTTCCTTTGCTATTGTAGATGTGTTAAAAAAAATAAGATTTCATATTTCTACCAATGCCTTCTGCAAGCATAATGTTATTGTTCACTTTGCATGCCTGCTATGCTACAATAGCACCACATGGTGACCAACTCCTTCCCGTGAACAACCCCAGGCCTTGCAGCTTTTGGAATAGGAGCCAAGTTCTAGGTCAATGATCTCCTGTTGCTTTATTCTGATCTTGCTGGTACTGATTTCATTTCTGACTGGGCAAGTGTCATTAAAAAACAACAACAAAGTCCTTGCTTAAAGGATTTAACACAGATGAACCGTGCTGCATGTGTCTTTAAAAAAAGTGATCAGACCCATGACCTTTTGTTAGAGTCTGATTTTCACATCAATTTAGAGTACTCTATATTACATATGCACCAGTGGATTCTCATATATGTTGAGAATGCATAATTTCAGAGCTTGACAATATAAATGTGTTTTAGATAGATGACAGGGTCTAACTTTTTAATACACTCTCACAGAAGGCAGAAAAGTGGAAATGAAAATGTAAAAGACCACTAGATAAAATACCAAAAATGAAATACTGTCTTGAAGCATTGACCAGACCGAGAATAACATATGCACCAGAGAAAAGTAGGTATGTTAAGTAAAATTAGGATTGTGCCTCCTGGCCATTATGTTGAACTGATTATAAAGACTGGATATATATTTCAACTGAATATACAGAAGTTGAATTTTTTTTAAGATTTTATTCATTTATTTGACACAGAGAGAGAGAGAACAAGTAGGCAGAGAGGCAGGCAGAGGGAGAGGGAGAAGCGGGCTTCCCGCTGAGCAGGGAGCCCGATGCGGGGCTCAATCCCAGGACCCCGGGATCATGACCTGAGCCGAAGGCAGCGGCTTAACTGACTGAGCTACCCAGGCGCTCCAGAAGTTGAATATTTTTAAAAATTCCTACATAAGATTTTTCTTATTTTCTCTATGGAAACAGAGAAAATAACAAGTATAATATAAATCCAGATTGGCAGAAATATTTTCTTTTTTGTCTGCTTGTAAGAAAGTAAAGTTGATGGGAGAAAAAAAAAAAAAAACATGGGTGATGAATGTAACTTATTTGTGCTCCCAGCTTTCAGAATTGTTTATTTCCTATCAAGATATTATGTGACTCCGTCATTGATATTCTATATATAAAATTAAACAAATACCTTTAGTTCAACCAAAAATAAATGCTAAAAAGTTTTAGATAAACTGCTTGTTCTTCTAAATTGCAGAGAATATAGATTATGAAAATGGAAAGATATCTTATACAGAAGAAGAGGCTGATAACATTAATCAAAATTATTCCTTGTAAAAACCACTTGGTGCGGATATTATTTCAAAAGCATTAACCTAAATAGAAATGGCGAAAATCTTAACCATTTATTGTAAAGTGTAGGCTGGAATCAAGACACAAGAGTCCTTTAGCAACAAATATCAAAATTTGGGGAAGAATGGGTCACTGAGGATAGTAATTATGTTGACAGGTCATTATAAAGATCGAGGACATTTTTGCTTTTTCTGTTTTATTTTTTTCTGAAACAATATAAATAGTGGTGGTAACAATTGGCGGTTGCAAAGTGCTTTATTGTTTAGTAAGTGCATCACATTTGATAGCACATCTGACTGTTCCAAACACTTTCAGATGTATCATCTTATCTTTCCCCTTTCCAAAAGTGAGGAAAAGTAGGTCTACACCACCAGTAGGTTATGGACAGCGAGTATTCCAATACCAGGCCCCATGCTCTTGGTAGATAACACTTTATATCCTGCATCATCTTCCCTTTCTGGTGATAGAATGGTTTGACAGAAACACCACCATAATTATTATTCCAATTTTAAAAGATTTTCAAATGATAATACCAAGTGAAAAAAAGACAGTGACAGCGATTATGTGGAATAATATTATCAAGCAAATTTTTAAAAAGATTTTAAAAAGCAAGATAGCTTTTTATATAACATATTTTGTGATAACAAAAAGAGGTAAAATTGAATTGCTACAAGAATTTGGCAGATAAGTGACTGATTATTTAAATTATTCCATCTTTTCAGAATAGATGCATACTTTATATTTGGGGTTATTACAGCAACAATTGTAAAATTGGGGCAAACAAAATCATTCAAACCATTTAATGTCTCTTTTTAATCCCGGTACTTCTTATGTACTGACCGCTACTAGTAATTTTTTTTCACTAAAATCTGAAAGAATAAATGGAACACTGTCATATATTTTAATCAGGAATGGTTTGGGAGTTTACAAGGAGTAAGAAAAGTGCCAGGAATCAACTTTGGCAATCATTTCCCATGGCGAGATGACGAGTGAAGAATAGGATAGCTGAACTACATCAAGATTGAATTTGCAGTTGATAATGCCTTTGCAGTTCTGCCCTATTTTAGAGGACTTTCTTGGCTGAAAGGCAAATTTGGAGATCTGCTCAAGGTTAGGAGATTTAAATCTAAAAGCTATACAAATGCAACATATTTTACTAACTAAAAATTCGATGGTTCTTGCACGCGTGTATGGGCTGGCTCCAGCACATTGCTGCCTAAAATCTATTATTCAGTAACTCATACTGAACCTAGCAATATTTTAATACATTAGAAAGTAAAATGACTTCTTTTGATTTTAAATACATGGTATCTAAATTATCAAGAATGAGTTAACTTTTAGGGGCACCTGGGTGGCTCAGTCCTTAAGCGTCTGCCTTCAGCTCAGGTCATGATCCCAGGTCCTGGGATTGAGCCCCACATCGGGCACCCAGCTCAGCGGGAAGCCTGCTTCTCCCTCTCCCACTCCCCGTTTGTGCTCCTGCTCTCACTGTGTCTCTCTGTCAAATAAGGGAATAAAATCTTAAAAAAAAAAAAAGAGCAATGAACTAGAGCACAAATGTCAATGGTTTTTAGTATATTCCCATAGTTGTGCAACTATCACAAGTACCTAACATCATCACTCCAAAAAGAAATCCCAAACCCATTATGAGTCATTATCCATTCTATCTCCTCCAGGTCCTGGCAACTATAAATCTACTGTCTCTCTGAACTTGCGTATTCTAGACATTTCATATAAATGAAATCATATGATGTATGACCACTTTCCATCACTTAACATCATGTTTCCATTGTATGGACATAGACATTTTGTTTATTTGTGCATCAGCTAATGGGTATTTGTGTTGTTTCCACCTATTTACAATTGTGAATAGTGCTGCTATGAAAATGCATGTGCAAGATTTTTTTGAATACTTGTTTTCAATGCTTTTGGGTATATAGCTAGGAGTAGAATTGCTAGGATATACAGTAACTCTGTGTTTAATCTACTGTGAACTGCAGTGCTACAAGGTGGCTATACTATTCAATAATCCCACCACCAATGTATGAAGATTTGAATTATTCTACATTCTTGACAATACTGAATAGTCTGTCTTTTTTATGTCAGCTAATATAGAGGGTATGAACCTACAATTAAAATCATTTTAGTTTTGATTTGCATTTCTCCAATGAATAATGATACTGAGCAAATTTTAATGTGCTTATTGATCATTTTTATCCCATCTATGAGAAATATTTATTCAAATCCTTTGCTCATGTTTTAATTGGGTTATTTGACTTTTAAAATTGGAGTTATTAATGTTATTTATATATTCTGAATGTAAATCCCTTATCACATATATGATGCACAAATATTTTCTCAAATTTGTGGATTGACTTTTCAGTTTCTTAAAGGCATTCTTTGAAGTGTAAAAGTTTTTCTTTTTGGGGGGGGGCAGAAGGAGAGGGAGAGAGAATCCCAAGCAGGGTCCATGCCTACTATGGAGCCCAACTAGGGGCTCAATCTCATGACCCTGAGATCATGACATGAGCCGAAATCAAGATTTGGACAATTAACTCACTGAGCCACCCAGGTGCCCCTAAAAGTTTTCCATTTTAATAAAGTCCAGCTTATCTATTGTTTATTCCTTTGGTTGCTTGTGTATTTAATGCTATCTCTAAACATCCATTGTCAAACCAAATGCAACAAAGATTTATTCCTATGTTTTCTTCTAAGAATTTTATAGTTATAATTCTTACATTTAGATCTATGATCCATTTTTTGGTTGTTGTTTTGTTTAGAGAGCGAGAGGGAGAGGGGAGAGAAGGGGAGAAGAAGAGTGGGGGAGGAGCAGAGAGAAAGAATCCCAAGCAGGCTTCATGCCCAGTGCAGAGCTGGATGCAGGGCTCAATCTCACAACCCCCAGATCATGACCTGAGCCCATGAGCTGAAATCAAGTGTGAGATGCTTGAATGACTGAACCACCCAGGCGCCCTGTTCTATGATTTATTTTTAAACAACTTTTTATGTGCTGTGAGAGCCCAACCTTCATTCTTTCTCATAGATATCCAGTTTTCCTGACACCATTTGTTAAAAATACTATTTTTTTCCTTATTGAAGGAAAGTCTTGGCACCTCTGTTGAAAAACAATTTATGATAATTATGAGAGTTAATTTGTGGACTCTCAATTCTATTCCATTGGTCTAAATTTTGTCTTTATTTTGGTATCACATTGTCTTGATTACTATAGCTTTTAGTAAATTTTGAAGTTGGGATATGTGAGTGCTCCAAGTTTGTTATTTTTCAGTATTATTTTGACTATTTTGGTCTCCCTGCATTTCCATTTTAATTAAGATCAGCTTATCCATTTTGCAAACAAAGGGCAACTAGTATTTTGATAGGGGTGAGACAGAATTAGTATATTAATTTGGAAAATATTTTGAACATGAGATATTTTTCCATTTATTTGTCTTCTTTAATTACATTCAACAATACTTTGTAGTTTTCAGAGTACAGGTCTTGTGGTTTTGTTTAAATTTATTCCTAAAGATTTTATTCTTTTTGATGCTATCACATGGAATTTTCTTAATTTTTTTCCCACTGCTAATTGCTAATGAATAGATATACATTTGATTTTTGTCTATAGAGCTTGTACTCTGCAAACTTAACTCACTTATTAGTCATAAGAGTTTGTTGGTGCATTCCGTAGGATGTTCTATATATAATATCATACCACCTGTGAGGAGAGATAGTTTTGCTTCTTCCTTTCCAACCTGCGTGGGTTTGTTTTGTTTGTTTGTTTTTTCCTTTTTTCTTTTATGCCTTTCTAATGGACTGACTCTTTTATCCTTCTAAATTATCTTTCTTTGCCTCTAATAATAATTTTTGCCTTAAAGTGTATTTCATCTGATATTAGTACTATAAATCCTTCTCTCTTTATGTTACTATTTGCATGGTATATGTTTTTTGATTCTTTCAAACTACTTGTGTCTTTGAATCTAACATTTGTCCATTTTAAATACTATATAGTTAGACCATGGCTTTTCATTCATTTTGCCAACCTCTGCCTTTTAATTGGAGTGTTTAGATCATTTACACTTAATGTAATTAGTGATGAATTTGAATTTACATCCACCATTTTTCTAGTTCTTTACACCTTAGGTACATTTGCTTTCTCAATACTTTCATTACTGCCTTTATTTTTGTTAAATAGATTTTGTCCTAGTATGACATTTAATTTCCTTGTTTCTTAGTGTTTCTCCTAAAGATTTCAATTAATCCCTTAACTTAAAACATTATTTCTGATTAGTATCAATTTATTTTCAATAGTATATAGAAACTTTGCATCCAGTATAACTCCATTCCTTCCCACTTCCTTTGTGCTATAATGGTCATACAAATTTTGTCATTATATACTGTAAGCCCATCAGTGTAGTTTTTTAATTATTATTGTTATTATTATTATTATTATTTTATGTAATTTTTGTTTAAATTAGATTGTAAAAGAAAAGGTCTTCAACCAAAATCAGATCTGTACTGTCTTTACATTTACATATATAGTTATCTTTACCAGTCTCTTTGTTTTGTTCATTCAAGTTATTGTCTAGCATTCTCCTTTCAGGCTGACAGACATCCTTTAGTAGTCTCATGGGGAAGGTCTGCTAGATATTATTTCTCAGTTTTTGTTTATCTAGAAATGTATTTCTCCTTCTTTTTGAAAGATAGTTTTTCTAGTTATAGGAATCTTCGTTGACAATTTTTGTTTTAACACTCTTTCTTTTTTTTTTTTTTTTCCCTTTTGGCTCCTAGTCCATGCCCACATCTGAGTACACAATTGGGTAGCCAGAAGACAAGGATGGGGGTGGGAAGAGCAGGGTTACTGCTGCAACAGGCCATGAGGAGGCACAGTGTCAGGGAGTTTGGAATAGGGAACAGGCCAAGCAGGCAGGGGCAGCAGTTCAGGCAGGAGAACAAAAGGTGTTAAGAGGAGATGAGGACAGCACAGCAAAAAGTTCATGGGGGGCCCAGAGGATGAATTCAGCACTTTAAATGTGTCATCCCACTGACTTCTGGCTTCCATAGTTTTTTTAATGAAATGTTAGTTGTTAATCTTATTGAAGATCCCTTGTATATAGATAATCTCTTGCCACTTGAACAGTTGCCTTTGTCTTTGACTTTTAACAGGTTAGCTGTGATGTGTCTGGAAGTGAATCACTTTGAGTTTATCCTGCTTGGCATTCATGAAACTTCTTGGATGTGTAGATTAATGTTTTTCATCAAATTTGGGAAGTTTTCAGACATTATTTCTTCAAATAGTCTTTCTGTCCCTTTGTTTCTATCTCTCCTTCTGGTAATCTCATTATGCAATTGCTTGAATGTTTAAGGGTGTCCTATAGGTCTGTAGCTCTGTTCATGTTTCTTTATTCTTTTTTCTTTCTGTTTTTCAGATTGTATAATATCAAGGGACTTATCTAAAAGTTTGCTGATTCTTTCTTCTGCCAGTTTAAATCTGTTGTTCAGCTCCTAGGGTGATTTTTTTTTTTTATTTACTGTGATTTTCAAATCCAGAATCCCTCTTTTTTTATAATTTCAATCTTTTTGTTGGTATTCACTATTTTTTGAGATATTATCCTCATACTTTCCTCTAATTATTTAAAGATGTCTCCTTTAGTTCTTTGAATATATTTATAACAGTTGTTTTAAAGTCTTTGTTTAGTCAGTTTAATGACTGGACTTCCTCAGGGGTAGTACTATCAACTGCTTTTTTCTCCTGTGTATGAATTAAACCAATTTTCCTGTTTCTTTGGGTGTCTCTCCTTTTTTGGTCATAAACTGCACATTTTAAATAATATAATGTGGCAACTCTAGAAATCAGATCTCACCTCCTAGGTTTATCATTTTTACAGTTTGTTTAATGACTCTTCTGATCTAATTCTATAAAGCCTATATTCTTTCTGATATGTGGTAATTGAAATCTTGGCTTGATTAGCTTAGTGGTCAGTTAGTGATTTGTCACAAATTTTCTTAAATTCCTTGAACCAGTAAATCTCTCAGCTTTTGAGCAGAACTTCAGTGTACCAGCTGTTTATAATTCTGCTTAGCATTCAATTTCTGCTTTTGTAGTGCCTCAAGGTCAGCCATTGCTGACTCATTAGGGCCCCCTCAGGCCTCTCCTGGCCATATGCATAGCCCCACATATGGAAGTACCTCTTACATTCCCAGAAATACATCATAGCTTTTTCAAAGTGTTTCCCATGTACCTATCATTACACATATGTTCTTCTTAAGTTCTTCGGTCAACCTCTCATTTGTCCTAACTTGGTATTGCTGCCTTAGGCAGCTGCACACATAAACAATTTTCACTTTTTTTTTTTTTTGGACAATCATCTATGGATCATCTGTTCTCATAAGCTGAGCTCCAAATCATGTCAAATAAAGCTCTAAGTAGGTAAAATAGCAAAAGATCTCTGGGTTTTATATTTCTGGGGAAGCTCTAATCACATTTTGCACCCTCCATTGGCTGTTAGGCTACTGTTTTCCACAACTACTATTACGTAGGTGCCAGTATTCAAGAATACATGTTGCTGGAAAGGGATTTATGGGAATAGGGCAAGTTAAAACACCTTTACAAAGCTAACTGTTCCTTTCAAGATTCAACTATGTTCCTTGAATAAGCACTCTTTGGACATTTGTAGCCTTGGGTTAATTCCCAGAATTCCAAAAAAGTCGATTTTGACATATTTTACCAGTGATCTTATTTTTATGGAGTAGCAGATTTTTGGAAGTCTTTATCATTTGAAAATTGCTTCTCCACATTAAAGTTTTTGATGCTATTTTAATTTTTTAAATTTTTTTTACCTTATTAAACAAATGAGATCTTATATTGAAAAACAGCAAAATGTGTTTCTTTGTAAAAATTAGTATAGGGGCCTAATCTAAAGATTAAGAAACACTTTCAGAACCCTTAGTACTGTTATGATTTTACCCATGAGAAGTCAATTGTAATATAATTTTTATATTTCTGAGTTAAGAAACTCTTCTATACATAATAAAACAATATGGCACATAACATTTATTGAACATTTAATATGTAAGAAGCATGTTCTAAGCACCATAATTCCAATTTATTTAACAAATATTTCATTCCAGATATGCAGACATTGCACATACATAGTCTCTGCTCTCATGTAGCTTACATTATCTTAGAGGGAGTAACATAAATAAGTACATACGTGAGTAAGATAAATTGGAATATAGTAAATAATATTTTTAAAAGGAACAAACATATCCTGAGATAGTGAGTGAGTGGTGGAACGGATACTAATTTAGGCTGTGTTGTCAGCAAAGATTTCTTTAAGTGAGTATCATTTGAGGTGAGATATGAAGAGCAAGATAGACACAGACATGCATATATCAGAGATAGAGCATTTCACACCAACAAACCAGCAAATAAAGGTACTCTAAAGCCAAAAACAAATTTGCTATATTTCCAAAATAGAGGTATGGCCTTTGTCACTGGTGTATTTTGAAAGAATATAAGAACAGAGGTTAACAGGGGCAGAAACGTAGGCAATGACAAATCATGCAGGGTAATGAAAAGTAATTTTATTTAAAATACAATGGGAAAACACAGCAGAATTTTAAGCAGAAGAGTGATACTGTCTGATTTATACTTTGCATGGATGTTTCTGGCTGTTTTGTGGTGAATGGAGTATAGGAATTGAAGAGTGACAAAGGCAGTCAGGTTAAAAGGCTATTACAATATACAATACAACCCATTTCTCTCTTTTGGTTGTAGTGATGGAGAAACTGGATATAACATATAGAACAATAGTATAAAATATGAATTCAGAATAGATAGAACTTTTTGACACACTGAATGTTAAGAAGAGGAAAGCATCCAATGTGACTTCTAGATTTTTCACTTGAGCAGCTGAATCGATATTGTTGGCAGTTATAGAAATGAGATAAATAAAGCAAAAACTGGTTGGGCAAATGAAAATAAAATCTTCTGTTTGGGCCATATTAAATTTGTAGTATTTATTAGTAGGACTGGCTACTTATAGAGTCCAGTGTAAAATGAAAACGTGGAGTCCTTGTTCATAAATTATAAGAATTTCAAAATGGTGAGAGCAGAGCATTAAGTCAAGTATGGGATTTTCCTAAGCACAAGCCTCTGCATGAATGTGTACCTAGATGAAGGCACCCCTGCCACTGGACAGCCAAGAAGAGACTTCTATCAGGTGTACATTGATGCATTAGGCTGTGACAGGACTTATCAGGGACAAAGCCACCCAATTCAAGGTGAGCTACTCACAAAGCATTAGCCAGATCTGGGGATAAAATTGAGGTTGTCAATCTACAATGCTACTGAAGTTTGAACATAAGAATGAAAAAAGACCTTGAAAAGGTGAGTGGTTTTTACAGGAATAGGAACATTTTATCCAACATAATTGAAGGGAAGGGAAAGAATGTGAATAAGGATATTGTGTGTTTGATAGATTTGAAAATGGAAAGGTGAGGGAGTTTATGTAGTAATAGGGAAAAATGAAAACCATTCATTGGCTGAAAATGTGTGTGTGCTCAAGTGTATTTGTATGTGTGAGTGGAGTGTGTGAGTGAGGTGGATAGAGATTTAATGACCTAGGAGGTCTGAAACAATTGTTTTGGGGGTGAAAGTGCAAACACAAAGAAATTTAATGGGCATGTTGGATGCCTATTTGAGATGATGGCAATTATTTTAAAATTAGACCAATCACCTCTCTTGTAAGTTTTTGTCTAGCTGTATCTACATAGGTGCAGATATCAAATAGATGAATCCAGGGACTATAAGACTGGCAGGGCAAAGGAATTGAGGCTGGCTGCAAGGAAGTGTTTATTGTGATAGATCTTGGAAATACAGGGGGAGAAGGAAGGTCATGCGGTGTCAGTAGGGGTAATAATTAATGAAAATGCAATCAATTCAGTGATGTGAAGATTATGGGAGTAGGGGTTTCTGGAGAAGGAGGAAGGAGAATTTGGGGGAGAGGGTTTCTGGAGGAGGAGGAAAAAGAAATAATTTGAAATTACATTATAGAGAAGGAGGATCACTATCATCACATCACAGCCTTAATGACAGATGGTGCATTTGAGATGGCACATTGGAAATGTTGGCAAGGACATAAAGGACCTGAAAATTTGATCTAATTAGTAGATGTTCAGAGCCCCACGGGTCTTAAAGATGATGAAGATAACTGATCTCAGAGGCTAGAAATTCTGGTGGTATCTCTCATAAACAGAAATATGACACAGGGAATAACTCTTTGGATCTATTAAAGGGATACTGGGTATGAGCTCAAGCCAAAAATCTTGGAGTGACTGGTGATAGACATCTCTTGAAGTATGCAGTGAAGGTCAAGGCAATGATTAAATCACAGCGCTCCTTTAGTGGGTTGATCTGCAATGCTTAAAATAGGTGAGAGAAACATAGAACACAGAAATCTAGGCAGTCTGTAGCTTTAAATCTATGCTATCATAAATATCCATACAGCTTTGTGAGGTAAATGTTTATTCATTTATACAGAAAAAGAAAATTACGGCTTAAAGGAATTAGAAAATCTTGCCCCAAAATACACAAAAATCAGTGGCAAATCCAGTATCAAATTAAAGTCTTTGGTTCCGGAAACTCTAACCATTATACAAACTGCTTCTTCTCTAATCTCACCTTTGACCTGCAGTACAATACTGGTAATTAGGTAAAGTTATATTTGACTATTAGGCCCTTTTTTTCAGATGTGAAAACTGAGTCAGTTTAGGGTAAGTCAATTTCTTAGTCATGCAGCTTATAAGTGACCCATCCAGGACTTGAACACTTTGCCCAAGATGTACAGAGTAAAGTCGGGCTTTTAAGATTCGAAATAAACAGTATCTCATAAGAAGACCTCTTGTTAAAATGTGCTTGTTTTTCCGGATTGAAAACAGTATATAAATTTAAACCTCTAATTCAAAGCAAAAAGTAGGAAACTGTCTACTTGTGAATCCTTTTGTCTTACACTAGAATGAGGAGAAATGGATTAAATGAAAAGCTCCCATAGATTTGAGAGGGTTCATCTGAGTGTAAAAGTGCGGCAGTGACTGAATGTATTTTATATATTGTAGCATTTTAAGATCTTGGGCGTATTATAAGTAAATGATTTAACTACTTTCAGCTGTCCTGTAAGCTGTTCATAATCACTGATTTTGCTTTTCAGATGAGCATAATAAAGTTCTCAATATAGCTCTTTCAACGGCAACAGCAGTGCTGACTCTTCAAGATGAGATGGCTCAGTCACACAGGATATCTTCACATCTAAGCAAAGCAAAAATTAAAAAAAGGAATGAAAGTCCATGCAGTGGCAGTCTCACATGTCTTTGGTTTCTTTTTTGTTAGATGAAGACGTTGAGTCTTCGAAAAGTTAGACACTTTTAATCAAATTTTTCCAATGGTATATCCAATGGCTTCTGACCTCAGTAATTCTGGTAAAATGGCATTTTTCAATTTGGTAATTTCTTTTTATAAGTCTGATTTACAAGCCAATTCTGATATTGTCAGATTAAAATGTGTGCCAACTAAAAACAAAACAAAACACTACCAATAGACCTTTACCAATGAACTAAGGTACCCTTGTTTGTGAGAATATCTGTGTCCTTGTCTCATTTTGATCACTATCTTCTCTTAGGAAACTAGAGAAGACAAAAAAGGCAATGTGTAGTGACAGAAAGACTTGGGCCAAGAGTTAAATCCTCTGATAGGGTCCGTGAATGTCCATTTGACCTTAGTGAAGTTGCCTCACCTTTTTGAGTTTAGCTTTGAATTTGGGTCAAATAACTCCACTTTATAGATAGAAATATGCTAAAGGTAGACACCATGAGAAGACTTTTTTTTTGGTAAGTTATGTATGAAAAGATGCTTTGATTTAAGACTTTTATAAAATTAAGGTTCTAAAAATATCCTGCATTGTTGTTTTAGGTGGGTTTTTTTTCATATCTTACCTTTTCATTTTATCAGTGTCTTCCCTTGCAGTGCAAAAGCTTTTTAGTTTGATGTAGTCCCACTTGTTTATTTTTGAAATCCAAAAAATCATTGCCAAGACTGATGTCAAAGAACTTATGTTTTCTAGTTTTATGATTTCAGGCCTATGTTCAAGTCTTTAATCCATTTTGAGTTGATTTTTTTTGTATGGTGTGATATATGGGTCCAGTTTCATTGTTTTGCATGGATCTATCATGTTTTCCCAGAACCATTTACTGAAGAGACTATCCTTTCCCCATTGTATATTCTTAGTTATTTTTTCATAAGTTAACTGACCATATATACCAGAGTTTATTGGGCTTTCTATTCTCTTCATTGATCTGTGTGTCTGTTTTTATGCCACTACCATACTGTTTTGATTATTATAGCTTTAAAATACAGTTTGAAATCAGCAATTGTAAAACCTCCAGCTTTGTTCTTCTTTCTCAAGACTGCTGTGGCTATTCAAGGTCATACCGATTTTAGGATTGTTTCTTCTATTTCTGGGGAAAATGCCATTGGAATTTTGATAGGCATTACTTTGAATCTGTAGATCAATTTGGATAATATGGATCTTTTAAAAATATTAATTTTCCAATCCATGATAAGGAATAAAACTTCACTACAAGAAATATTGAAAGGGGTCCTCTAAGAAGAGAGAGCCTAAAAGTAACATAGACCAGGAAGGAATAGAGACAATATACAGTAACAGTCACCTTACAGGCAATACAATGGCACTAAATTCATATATTTCAATAGTTATCCTGAATGTAAATGGGCTAAATGGCTCAATCAAAAGACAGGGTATCAGATTGGATAAAAAAACAAGACCCATCTATATGCTGTCTGCAAGAGACTCATTTTAGACACAAAGACACCTCCAGATTGAAAGTGAGGGGGTGGAAAACCATTTACCATGCTAATGGACATCAAAAGAAAGCTGGGGTGGTAATCCTTACATCAGACAAATTAGATTTAAACCAAAGACTATAATAAGAGATGAGGAAGGACACTATATCATACTTAAAGGGTCTATCCAACAAGAAGATCTAATTGTAAATATCTATGTCCCCAACATGGGAGCAGCCAATTATATAAGCCAATTAATAACAAAATCAAAGAAACACATTGACAACAATACAATAATAGTACAGAACTTTAACACCCCCCTCACTGAAGTGGACAGATCATCTAAGCAAAAGATCAACAAGGAAATAAAGACTTTAAATGACACACTGGACCAAATGGACTTCACACATATATTCAGAACATTCCATTCCAAAACAACAAAATACACACTCTTCCCTACTTCCCATGGAACATTCTCCAGAACAGATCACATCCTAGGTCACAAATCAGGTCTCAAACGGTACCAAAAGATTAGGATCATTCCCTGCATATTTTCAGACTACAATGCTTTGAAACTAGAACTCAATCACAAGAGGAAAGTCGGAAAGAACTCAAATACATGGAGGCTAAAGAGCATCCTACTGAAGGATCAATGGGTCAACCGGGAAATTAAAGAAGAATTAAAAAAATTCAGGGAAACAAATGAAAATGAAAACACAACTATTCAAAATCTTTGGGATGCAGCAAAGGCAGTCCTAAGAGGAAAGTATATAGCAATACAAGCCTTTCTCAAGACACAAGAAAGGTCTCAAATACACAACCTAACCCTACACCTATAGGAGCTGGAGAAAGAACAGCAAATAAAGCCTAAACTCAGCAGGAGAAGAGAAATAATAAAGATCAGAGCAGAAATCAATGGAATACAAACCAAAAGAACAGTAGAACAGATCAACGAAACTAGGAGCTGGTTCTCTGAAAGAATTAATAAAACTTATAAACCCCTGGCCAGACTTATCAAAAAGAAAAGAGAAAGGACCCAAATAAATAAAATCATGAATGAAAGAGGAGAGATCACAACCAACACCAAAGAAAGATAAACAATTATAAGAACATATTGTGAGCAACTCTATGCCAACAAATTAGATAATCTGAAGAAATGGATGCATTCCTAGAGATGTATAAACTACCAAAACTGAACCAGGAAGAAATAAAAAACCTGAACAGACCTTAACCACTAAGGAAATTGAAGCAATAATAAAAAATCTCCCAACAAACAAGAGCCCAGGGCCAGATGGCTTCCCAGGGGAATTCTACCAAACATTTCAAGAAGAATTAATACCTATTCTTCTGAAGCTGATTCAAAAAACAGAAATGGAAGGGGAACTTCCAAACTCATTTTATGAGGCCCCCATTACCTTGATCAAAACCAGACAAAGACCCCATTAAAAGGAGAATTACAGACCAATATCCCTGATGAACATGGATGCAAAAATTTTCATCAAAATACTAGCCAATAGGATCCAACAGTACATTAAAAGGATTATTCACCACAACCAAGTGGGATTTATTCCTGGGCTGCAAGGTTGGTTCAACATCCACAAATCAATCAATGTGATACAATATATTAATAAAAGAAAGAACAACAACCATATGATCCTCTCAATAGATGCAGAAAAAGCATTCGACAAAGTATAGCATCCTTTCTTGATTAAAACTCTTCCCAGTGTAGGGATAGGGGGAACATACCTCAATATCATAAAAGCCATCTATGAAAAACCCAGAGCAAATATCATTCTCAATGGGGAAAAACTGAGAGCTTTCCCCCTAAGGTCAGGAACGCAGCAGGGATGTCCACTATCACCACTGCTATTCAACATAATATTAGAAGTCCTAGCCACAGCAATCAGACAACAAAAAGAAATCAAAGGCATCCAAATCGGCAAAGAAGAAGTGAAACTCTCACTTTTTGCAGATATGATACTTTACATGGAAAACCCAAAAGCCTCCACCCCAAAACTGTTAGAGCTCATACAGGAATTCAGTAAAGTGTCAGGATATAAAATTAATGCACAAAAATCAGTTGCATTTCTATACACCAACAACAAGACAGAAGAAAGAGAAATTAAGGAGTCGATCTCATTTATAATTGCACCCAAAACCATAAGATACCTAGGAATAAATCTAACCAAAGAGGTAAAGAATCTGTATTCAGAAAACTACAGAATACTCATAAAAGAAACTGAGGAAGACACAAAGAAATGGAAAAAACGTTCCATGCTCATGGATTGGAAGAACAAATATTGTGAAGATGTCAATGCTACCTAGAGCAATCTACACATGCAATGCAATCCCTATCAAAATACCATCCACTTTTTTCACAAAAATGGAACAAATAATCCTAAAATTTGTATGGAACCAGAAAAGACCCCGAATAACCAGAGGGATGTTAAAAAAGATAAGCTAAGATGGTGGCATCACAATTCCGGACTTCAATCTCTATTACTGTAATCATCAAGACAGTATGGTACTGGCACAAAAACAGACACATAGATCAATGGAACAGAATAGAGAGCCCAGAAATGGACCCTCAACTCTATGGTCAACTAATCTTCAACAAAGCAGGAAAGAATGTCCAATGGGAAAAAGACAGTTTCTTCAACAAATGGTGTTGGGAAAATTGGACAGCCACATGCAGAAGAATGAAACTGGACCATTTCCTTACACCACACACAAAAATAAACTCTAAATGGATGAAAGACCTAAATGTGAGACAGGAGTCCATCAAAATCCTCGAGGAGAATACAGACAGCAACCTCTTCAACCTCAGCCACAGCAACTTCTTCCTAGAAACATCACCAAAGGCAAGGGAAACAAGGGCAAAAATGAACTACTGGGACCTCATCAAGATAAAAAGCTTTTGCACAGCGGGGTGCCTGGGTGGCTCAGTCGTTAAGCGTCTGCCTTCGGCTCAGGTCGTGATCCCAGGACCCTGGGATCGAGCCCCACATCGGGCTCCCTGCTCCACGGGGAAGCCTGCTTCTCCCTCTCCTACTCCCCCTGCTTGTGTTCCCTCTCTCGCTATGTCTCTCTCTGTCAAATAAATAAATAAAATCTTAAAAAAAAAAAAAAAGCTTTTGCACAGCAAATGAAACAGTCAACAACACCAAAAGACAACCGACAGAATGGGAGAAGATATTTGCAAATGACATATCACATAAAGGACTAGTAGCCAAAATCTATAAAGAACTTATCAAATTCAACACCCAAAGAACAAATAACCCAATCAAGAAATGGGCAGAAGACATGAACAGACATTTCTGCAAAGGAGACATTCAAATGGCCAACAGACACATGAAAAAGTGCTCAACATCACTCAGCATCAGGGAAATACTAATCCAAACCTCAATGAGATACCACCTCACACCAGTCAGGATGGCTAAAATTAACAAGTCAGGAAATGACAGATGTTGGCAAGGATATGGAGAAAGGGGAACCCGCCTACACTGTTGGTGGGAATGCAAGCTGGTGCAGCCACTCTGGAAAACAGTATGGAGGTTCCTCAAAAAGTTGAAAATAGAGCTATCCTATGACCCTGCTAATGCACTACTGGGTATTTACCCCAAAGATACAAATGTAGGGATCTGAAGGGGTACATGCACCCCAATGTTTATAGCAGCAATGTCCACAATAGCCAAACTATGGAAAGAGCCAAGATGTCCATTGATAGATGAATGGATAAAGAAGATGTGGTATATATATATATACAATGGAATATTATGCAGCCATCAAAAAAACCCCGAAATCTTGCCATTTGCAACTGATGTGGATAGAACTAGAGGGTATTATGCTAAGCGAAATAAGTCAATCAGAGAAAGACAAGTATCATATGATCTCACTGATATGAGGAATTCTTAATCTCAGGAAACAAACTGAGGGTTGCTGAAGTGGTGGGTGGTGGGAGGAATGCGGCCTGGGTGATAGACATTGGGGAGGGTATGGGCTATGGTGAGTGCTGTGAATTGTGTTAAGACTGAAGAATCACAGACTTGTACCTCTGAAATAAATAATACATTATATGTTAAAAAAAAGAAGATAGTAGGAAGGGGAAAATGAAGGGGGGGGAATCAGAAGGGGGAGATGAAACATGAGAGACTATGGACTCTGAGAAACAAACTGAGGGTTTTAGAGGGGAGAGGGGTGGGGGGGGATGGGTTAGCCCAGTGATGGGTATTAAGGAGGGCTCGTACTGAATGGAGCACTGGGTGTTACATGCAAACAATGAATCATGGAACACTACATCAAAAACTAATTATGTAATGTATGATGACTAATATAACATAATAAAATAAAATTTCAAAATTTTTCTTTCCATTTATTTCCATATTCTTCAATTTCCTTCATCAATGTCTTACAGTTTTCAGTGTATATGTCCCTTATCTCCTTGACTGAATTTATTCCTAGGTATTTTATTCTTTTTGATGCAATTGTAACTGGGTTGTTTTCTTAAGTTCTCTTTCTGATAGTTTGCTGCTAGTGCATAGAAACACACTGATTTTTGTATATTGACTGTGTATCCTGCAATGTTACTGAATTCACTTGCAAGTTCAACAGTGTTTTGTTGGAATCTTTATGGTTTTTCTCTGTATATTATCATGTCATCTACAAGAGAGACATTTTACTTCTTCCTTTCTGATTTAGATGATGTTTATTTCTTTTTCTTTACTAATTGCTCTGGTTAGGACTTCCAGTAATATGTTGAATAAAAGTGGCAAGAGTATCCTTCTTGTCTTGTGCCTGATCTTACCAGAAAACCTTTCAGCATTTTAACATTGAGTATGATATTAACTGCAGCCTTGTAATAAATGGCCTTTATTATGTTGAGGTATATTTCCTCTATACCCAGTTTATTGAGAAGTTTTTATCATGAAGTTATGTTGAATTTTGTCAAATGCTTTGTCTGGATCTATCGAGATTATCATATAATTTTTATCCTTCATATTGTTTATGTGGTGTATCACATAGATTGATTTGTGGATGCTGAATTGTTCTTGCATCCCTGGAATAAATCCCATTTGATCATGGTGTATGATCTTTTTAATGTGCTACTGAATCTGGTTTGCTAATATTTTGTTGAGGATTTTTGCAGCTATGTTCATCAAGGATACTGGCCTGCAATTTTCTTTTCTTGAAACATTCTTTCATGGCTTGGGTGTCAGGGTAATGTTGCCCTCATTAAATGAGTTTGGAATTGTTCCCTCCTCTTCTATTTTTTTGGAAGAGTTTGAGGAGGACTGATATTAATTCTTCTTTAATTGTTTGGTAGAATTCCCCAGTGACATTATCTGCTCCTGGACCTTTTTTCTGTAGGGAGTTTTTCAATTACTAATTCAATCTCTTTACTAATTACTGGTCTATTTTGATTTTCTATGTCTTCCTAATGTACTCTTGGTATAGGTTGTATGCTTCTAGGAATTTATTCATTTCTTCTAGGTTGTGCAATTTGTTGGTGTGTGATCAGAGTAGTCTGTTATAATCCTTTCTATTTGTGTGGTACCAGTTGTAATGTTTGCTCTTCCACTTCCAGTTTTATTTATCTGAGTTCTCTTTTTTCTTGGTAAGTCTAGCTAAAGGTGTGTCTATTATATGGTTTATCTTCTCAAAGAACCAGCTCTTAGTTTCACTGATATCTTCTATTGTGTTTTTAGTTTCTATTTCATGTATTTCTGCTCTGATATTTGTCATTTTCTTCCTTCTACTAACTTTGTAGTTAGCATATTTTATATTAACTTATATATAATAAATATATAAATATGTATATAACATATATATTTATGTTATTTATCTTTATATAGTTATACACTTATTTTATATATATTTTTAATATAAACAAAATTATATAAATCCCATCTTTAAATTCCTTCCAAATGATTCTTCCCACTTAGCAGAAATCTAAAATCCTTAAGTTGGCCAAGAAGTTCCTGCATGATATGTCATCTGTTACACTCATCAATCATATATCATATTCCTCTCTTCTCTTCTGTTTTGTCATGCTAGTCTTCTTTTAGTTTCTTAGCTATGTATAGATTTTTCCACCTTCATGTTATTCACATTTGTAATTCTCTTTGCATATAATGCTCCTTCTGGTGAACCATTTAGAAGATAAATTCAATTATTTATTTTTTTCTGAGAGGGCCAAGTCTGACAACTCAATACAAATTATGAAGAGTTAAACATTTACACTTCTTGGAGAAGATTCATCATATTTGTTTTGTTGACCCTTATACATTCATTATGTAGCATAGTACCTGGAGTATAGCAAGAAAATAAAACATATGGATGTATAAACTCATATATTAAATTTCTTCATTGATTAATTAGTGGAATGAATGGAACTGTACTAGACATAGTACCCACTTTCAAAAATTTTAAAATGGCTTATATTGATAAAACATAGTAACTCATAGTGATACCTCAAATATTCAGAATGAGAATAAAATCTTAGTTTTCAATAAAACATGAGAGGTTTTGAAGATTCTAATATAATTAAATTTCTACTTTTAGACATATCTAAACCTACCAGCTCAAGTGGATAAATCTATTTCAAAAACAAAAACAACAACAAAACAATAATAACAAAAAACTTACTACAACTAATTGACTTATGAATATACTGATCCTACTCTCTACTCTTATTTAAATCATTATGGTTTCTAAAATTAAATAAAGTCCAGGAAAACTGGACCACTGAATGAAACATTTTCAATACATATAATGGTCTACATCAAAGCACTATACTAATTCATTCCTGAATGTAAAATGGTTGCAACCTCAAATATTATTTGAGCCTGAAAATTTAAGAGTATGTTTATTGGTTTGAAGTCAGGCTTCAAAGGTGACATTTACAAAATTATAAATATAAAAAAAAAAAATCCGATTCAAGTACTCTCTTATTGTCAACAAATAGTATAATCTCCTTGAAGCAAAAATGGCATCTTTTTTATTGAAGACCTACTATCCCTAGCACTCAGCACAATTTTAGAAACAAAAAGAAATTAATAATTTAATTAATAATACAGATAATACTTCATTAAAGAAGTTTTAAAAGAGCTAGTGAAGAAAAAAGACTTTCACATTATATGCATAAAAGTAATAAAAAGAAAAATCAATCCCAAGACATAATAGACCATTTTCTAATTAATTGATACTGCATCACAGCATATGAAAATAAAATAGGATGTAAAGACTGTTTATTTTTTTAAAGATTTATTTATTTATTTTAGAGAGAGAGAGAGAGTGCATGCAAGAGGGGGAGGGGCAGAGGGAGAAGGAGAAAGAGAATCTCAAGCAGACTCCCCGCTGAGCACAGAGCCTCCAGTCGGGGCTGATCTCAGGACCCTGTAATCATGACCTGCGCTGAAACCAAGTGTCCTATGCTTAAGTAACTGAGCCACCCAGGTGCCCCGAGACTGTTTATCCTTGCTAATTAAATTAAGGAAAACAATGATCAAATTTGTTATATTTAGGAATAAGATGTATCATGTTGGGTGAAATAAAGTTTTATTTGTTAACATACTTAAGTTTTGAAAATACTGTTTTTTGGCTGTTTCAAAGAAAATGGGCACTTTTGTAAACACTGTCACATCAGCAGGAGTTTAAAAAATATTTGCTTTAGAGACTATTTTGCTCACAAATTTAATGCATAATGTTTGACACCAGAGAAAATGTGATATTGTCATAATATTGTCAAACTGGAAAAAAAATCTACAGGACCAGAAATCAAGTGAATTTCACTGAAACATCAGATTTCATGAAATTGCCCTTGCAGTAAATTTTTTAAACTAGCAATAAGGATTTGCAGAGTGCTACTACATAACCTAAAACTTTTTAACATATCATTTGAGTTGTTGGCGTCCTTTCATATTTTTGTTTCTCTTTTTTTATATATATAGAGATCCCAATAAAATCAAATTTAACGGATTATATACATCTTTTCTGTGTCCACAGCATCTATTTAGTAAGCTGTCTCATCTAAAGTTCTTTGGTGGATGTGTTTATGTGTGTACAGTGTGTGTTTTCTCTCTCTCTCTCTCCCTCCCTTCCCCTTCCTCCTTTCCTTCCTCTCTCTCTTCTTTCTTTCTTTTATTCTAGATGTCCCTAACTACAGAAAACTTTCCATTTTTATCTTCTTTAAGTTTCAGCCTCAGTACCTGCTGGTTAATCTAACAGAAACAACACTTCAAGATCACTTCTATTGACACCAATGAGGAATGTGGCAATTCTCTTCATTTAGTTGTTAACTGACAATATCATATATATGTACCAAATGTTGACATTTAAAAATAACTCACAATTATAACTCTACATTTCAAGGGTTTTTTTTTCTAAGTTGATATTCAAAAATTAAATATATAGATTTTTATCTGAAATGTCAGAATTGTGAGGTTCACCATTTATCAAATGGAAAAAGTAAGGAAGCAGCACTCTGGGCTTTCTTGGGTCTCTTTTTTATAGTTCTTCCATTGACTCACTTGTGACCTTCAGCAAATGGAGCTCAGTTGAGCTGACTGTAAAGGAGGACAGACACAGTGACCTGTCTTCCAGTGGTGTTATAAGACTCAATAAATCAGAGCCTACAAAGTTCTTTAAGGTTCTCAGATGAATTGTGCTATATAAAGGTGAAATGTCAGAGTAGAAAAAACTGCTTGTACCTTTTATATGTCAGTTGTTATCAAATGGGCACTACAAAATAGTATCACCTCACACCTTCATAAAATTATTCTCAGTTTCTGAAAGAACACTTAATTCAGCCACTTTACAATAGGATGTTTAATAGATTGTGTTAACCTCAGAAAATTATTTCTCATCTCAAGTATTCAATAAAACTGTTTTTGCCCTGTTATCTCTGATCACTAACATAAATAAGTCCTTTTAAAACAAATTATGGATTAATAAATGCATTTTACGTATTTGCATGTTGTGCTGTCTTTGCTTGCTTTTCAGATATGCTATTTGCAGTTGATTAACAACTATGAAGTCTTCGCCAACCCAATATATAAGAGGTTGATGGTATATTTTTAATCATCTATATTCAGAGTTGAAAATTAATTTTACTTTGATTTTTTTTTAAACATCCACTGATTAAACTTAAGCAGCTAAACATTTTAGGCATTTAACTTCAATGTTGTGTCCTCCCCTATCAGAGCAAAATTGGGCATTTTCCTACACACAATAGAGGAAAAAAAGCAATTACTATCAATCAGTGACTAAGCAACAGATTGGAGTATTTAGAAAGACTCATTCATACACAGATTTGCAGCAGTGTTCAGCTCCTCTGATTAGATTCCATAGATTTTAAATTGTAGCTAATTAGGCTGTCATAGGTTCATTAATGGCTCTACTGATTCAGCACTCCCTCACCTGCATGCATATTAAAGCTCATTAGCTCCCTTGTCTAAAATACCACCTGCATTAATTGCTGCCGATGCACCAGGACTCTTCAGAAGGCTCTTCTGACAATGATTCTACCTGCTTACAGTGCCCTGTGCCCCTGAAAGCTCTTCAGGAGAGTTCACACATAAAGTTCATGGTGCTGCACACGTGGTGAGATTGCAGCTGTTGTAAGGGCAGTCAAGCCTGTTTTACGCTTAACAGCAGGATATAAATAATTAGTGATGCCTCTGCTATAGGGCTTAACACAAGGCCACTGTATTCCATTCTAAACTTCTACTAAACCATTCCTCTCTACCAAATACGCTCCCGAGTCATCTTTCCTTTGATTCTTGACTCTTTAAGCAGCTTCCTCAAAATGCTAAGACTATGCCAGAGGAGAAAGAACACTGTAGCTTTCTTTTAGTTCACAGTCACTGATCCTTGTGAATGCAAGATGAGTTTCTCTGAGTAGGACGTTTAAAAAACTCTCAGTTCATAGCTGCCTGAATAAGTGACCAGCATCAATTAAACAATTATGACCTCATGTGTTTTAAAATAGCTTTCCTGGGGCGCCTGAGTGGCTCAGTTGGTTAAAGGTCTGCCTTCGGCTTAAGTCATGATCCTGGTGTCCTGGGATCCAGCCCTACATCAGCTCCCTGCTCAGTAGGGAGTCTGCTTCTCCCTCTGCCACTCGACCTGCTTGTGCTTGCTCTCTTATCCTCTCTCTCTCTCTGTCAAATAAATAGATAAAATCTTTTAATAATAAAGTAAAATAGCTTTCCTCTCTAAAGTCAAAATCTTTATTTATCTATCTATCTATCATCTATCTATCATCATCTTTCATTCCCTCAGAGTAGCACCTTTGTACTGAAAGGCTATTGAATTCAGAGTCATCAACAGAAACTTCCATGAGAAATCCAACTATTTGTGTTAAGAAAAGATCTTACACACCTGGGTGGCTTAGTTGGTTAAGCATCTGACTTTGGCTCAGGTCAATGGTTTCAGGGTCCTGGGATTGAGCCCCACAGCTGGCTCTGCATTCAGTGGGGAGTCTGCTTGTCAATCTCCCTCTGCCCCTTCCTCCTGACCCCGAGCCCCACCCCCCTCATGCTCTATGTCTCTCTCAAATAAATAAATAAATACAATCTTTAAAAAGAAAAAAAAAGAGCTCCACTAAGGATGAGCTGGCAAAAACAGTGATGATTTTGAAGCTGGCTAATGGTGAAACTAATTCTTATTTTCAGCTCTTTGGAATTGTTTAACTCTTTCTCCTTAGTGCTACATCTTAATGTAGGCTGCTACCAACTGCTAGTTACCATTCAGAAATTATTTCTGTGTCTTCCAAATGTATTATTGTAGTGACCCTTTTGATTTGGGAGTTTCAAATGTGGAATGTGTCAAATTAGAAGAAATGCATGATGTTAAGTATATTGAAAGCCATTTTTTCATACATTGTTTCCAGTTTTTTATAGTGACAAGTAAGAGGGTATATCTGGTCTCTGTTAATTCATCATAGGTGGAAAAAGACCTCTAATAAATAATGTTTAAAAAAATGAATGAATGGGGCACCTGGGTGGCTCAGTTGTTTAAGTGACTGCCTTTGGCTCAGGTCATGATCCTGGAGTCCCGGGATCGAGTCCCGCATCAGGCTCCCTGCTCAGCGGGGAGTCTGCTTCTCCCTCTGACTCTCCCCCTCTCATGCTCGCTCTCTATCACTCTCTCTCAATAAATAAATAAAAATCTTTAAAAAAATGAATGAGAAATTAAGTACCTAGTAATTTGAGTTATTTTTTAAAAAAATTATAGCTCATGTAAAGTGAAAAGCAGTTGATTTTTTTTTGGTAGATTATTTTTTTTTAAAGATTTTACTTATTTATTTGACAGAGAGAAGGAACACAAGCAGGGGGAGTGGAAGAGGGAGAAGCAGGCTTCCCACTGAGCAGGGAGCCTGATGTGGGGCTGGATCCCAGGACCCTGGGATCATGACCTGAGCCAAAGGCAGACACTTAATGACTGAGCCACCCAGGTGCCCCTTCTTTGATAGATTCTTAACAATTACACTGCCTTTTCTTATAATAAAAGCATCTGGTGATGCAAACACAAATCCTTTCTTTTATTATTTTGCTTTCTTCTTTCATACTGCCTAATGCTTTTAATCGCAGGTTTGTCAATGACCACTGATTGCATAGACCAAGAGATATTTACTATATTTTTGTGTCAAAAGATAAGGATAAGCCATATTGAGAAAGAAATACCAGAAGTTTTTCCGCAAATGCCCATTTATACTCAAAAGAATTTGTATGTTTGTAAGTTAAAATTTCTCTTAGGAATTTTAAAATTTTGTAGGTTTTCCCAATAGTTTTGTCTTAATCTGCAAGGAATGTTATTTTCCATTTGGCATATATGACGTTGACAAATACTTATCATGAAAAATAAAATAGTTACCCAGTTATGACCTATTTATGACCTCCAGAGAGGAGGGAAAGGTCACTAAAGAATATTTTTTCTATAAACTGTTACAAAATACATCTTTGTGTTTTCTAGACTTTTCTATCAACCAGTTATCTACCACAATCAAAGAACATTACCTGCACTGCCCAGGACATCTACCCCAGATATAAAACCCCAACCAGCCAAAATACAAATGGATATACGGAACCTAAGATATAAATGAACAATTTTTTTTTAAAGATTTTATTTATTTTTTAGAGAGCAAGCGAGAGGGAAACAGCATGAGAGGGGAGAGGGTCAGAGGGAGAAGCAGGCTCCCCGCCGAGCCGAGAGCCCGATGTGGGACTCGATCCCAGGACCCTGGGATCATGACCTGAGCCGAAGGCAGACGCTTAACCATCTGAGCCACCCAGGCGCCCTAAATGAACAATTTTTAAAACCCAGACTCTAGACTGGCATTTTGGATGAGAATTATAGCTGCTCATAACAATCCTTCAACAGGCAACAAATTACAATGCTCTTAGATCTAGAAAAGCAATTATTGATGCTTCATTTCATGCTTTGCTGTCCTACCTAGAATAATACAAGGAGATATTTAATACTAGTATCACCATCTCTTCCAGAATTGAAGTTCAAAACCCCTTTTAGGGACGCCTGGGTGGCTCAGTCGGTTAAGCGGCTGCCTTCGGCCCAGGTCATGATCCCAGGGTCCTGGGATCGAGTCCCACATCGGGCTCCTTGCTCAGCAGGGAACCTGCTTCTCCCTCTCTCTCCCTCTGCTTGTGCTCTCTCTGTCAAATAAATAAAATCTTAAAAAAAAAAACAACCTTTTAGTTTCCAAATTTGGGAAAAAGTCCTAAGTGCTTCAGCATTTCAGACTTATCTCACCACTTTTAACTTGACTACAAACATTTAATGAGTACTTACTATGTTGCAGAGACTGCATAAGGCTCTGGAGGTGACGATGATAGTAACATTAGCATATATACATATAATTTATAAATCTATATAAAATAAACTATGTATTACATAAAACATGTGTACTTCTTTTTTTTTTTTTTTTTAAAGATTTTATTTATTTGAGAGCGAGAATGAGAGACAGCATGAGAGGGAGGAGGGTCAGAGGGAGAAGCAGACTCCCTGCCGAGCAGGGAGCCCGATGCGGGACTCGATCCCGGGACTCCAGAATCATGACCTGAGCCGAAGGCAGTCGCTTAACCAACTGAGCCACCCAGGCGCCCCAAACATGTGTACTTCTTATAATGTGACTAATTATGTTCTTAATATTACATTGAGCCATATAAAATTGAGTTTTTAAAAAAAATGGCAGTTTCATATATGTCAACCATATAAGAGGACCAATAAGCTCTAGGCCTGAGGAGAAAAATATGTCTGACCGTGATTATCATAGTCTGATGAGTATAATACAGGGTCATGATATGGTAAGCCTTGATTGGGTAAATATACAAATTTGGTATTACAGAAATATAAGTAGAAAATAAGATGCATGTAGGCGGGAGACAGATCTTTAAGACCTCTGAATTCCATTTTGTGTTCATCAGTCTAGACCCTAACCCCAACCCCAAATATGTCCATGATGTTTAAAATACCTGAGACAGCTATTAGTCTCCAGACTATTGAATGCTCTAGTCAGGTAAGCCAAGCCACAGGTACAATACCATTTATGGTAGATTCCTTTTTCTCCTTCTTATTAATGTTGATATGTCTACAATTTATGTGGGATTTTCATGTTGTGACATAATTTTATTTATTACTTACTGAAAGGCTGACTTTAGTATTCATAACATTGGACTCAAAATTAATAAATCAGTAGTAAGAAACTAATTTATCTATAGAAACAATGTGACAAATAATGGCTAAAGCTTCTGAGTCGTGTCATCAATGTAATTAGTCCATAATTATCCACTGATTCAACAAATTGCTGTTGAGCACTTAGTGCAGGCAGAGTTCTAGATCTGCACCTATAACAGACTGTCAAATTATTTCCTGCCCAGGACAATAAACTCTTGGAAAGCTCTAGTGTCCTAGGTTCTCCAGCAATGCCGAAGGAAGGGCTTTCTGACAGGGAGTTTTCGGTGAAGCACAAAAACAACTGTACATCTATATTACACATTCACTTATCACATGGTCTGAAAAGCAAAGTCCATGTAAATAAATGTTAATACTATCTACACCTAAAACTTATAATCTTTAGTAACAAGACAGTGTGACTTTGGAGGCCATTCACAACATTAAGAGAGTCCAGTTTGGGGCATTCTAAATATGTATCTTAATATTTGTGAAGGAAAATGTGCTCCTACCAAAGGAAGTATAACTTAACTTTTGATCTTACTCTTGATGAAGCTATGTATTAGTTGGTGATGAACAGCATGTGGTATTGCTATAAAGGCGAAGTTATACACGGTCAATTCAAGATTATATATTTTCCTGGATGCAAATGTATTATTATGATCATCATTTAGAATTTCTACTGATACTATATACCAACTCATAGAATAAAGCTTCTATTTAAGTATGCATAGACATATGAAAGAGATTTATTATCTGCTATGCATCATACTTAATATATTTCATAGGCCATTTTATTCTACTTATGACATAGTGACATGATAGTAACTAAATACATGATTCATTAAAATATAGAACTATATATATAATCCACATATATTGTTATAAGTCAGAGAATCATTATTTCAAAATCTATTCAGTATAGAGTAATTGACATCACTCAGGTAAAAATAATGAGTGCTATAATACCTTATACATGCTAGGTTTTTACTAAATATCCACAATACATTGATGAATGAATACGTGATAGTACTTAACCAACAATAACTTTGAATTTATAACAGGTAGCAGTTGTATATTCATGACACAGAAAAAAAAACCAGTGAGTTTGAGCCTGTTAACATTGGTTTTACTATTCCATCCACTTATTCTGCTGTTTTTCTTCAGAGCATTTGTCATCATCTGACATATAAGTATTTGTTCATCTGCATATTTTCTGTTTCAACCTACCATAATGAATGTTCTAAGAAAGCAGAGACTGCCATTTTCTATACTGCTGTGATCTCAGCAGTCAGAACAGTGTCTCATATTGAGTAGCCATTAAACAAATTTGTTGAAGGAATAAACACATGAATGAGTTTTTAAACTACCATATGAAAGAGTTTGTACAATTCAATCAATAATAAATCATAAGACAGTGACTCAGTCATGACAACAAAAATTGAGAATAACAAAACTGGGCCTATATCCAAGACTTTCAATCCCCATTCTTTACACTGCATTATAAAATATTATTTCATAGGGATTGGATCAACTATCTAATAACTATTTTAAAGCAGGAAACTTTTATCTTAAATGTCCACTACATTAGGTTACTACTCCACCACAATACTAAACCCATAACATCTGCTCAGGATATATTCATATATTTTGGTTTTCACCATTAGTGTCTATTGAGGAAATATTGCAGTAGTAGTAGTCTAAAGATGTGGCCTCTGTGCTAATGTGTATGTTTGGCAGAGGAGAGGGATTTGGTTTTATGATTCTGATTAGTAGCAAGCTCAACTGAAATTTTGTAATTGTCATTTAAAATGAATACTTCTGTTGAATTAGACCATCCACAATCCCAGATTTCATACAAGCAGATATTAGGATGGAACTTTGTCTTCCATTTATTAACTAGACTGCCATTTATTTTCCCCTTATTTAGGTATAGTGATTATAGAATGTTGAAATTATAATTTTATCAAAGAAAAAATATTTTAATTTACAACACTTTCACAGGTGTACTCTTCTAAAGATCTACTTCTTCTCCCTGTCCTATACCCAACAAGCAGAGCTAATCTTTTGAAAACCTTTAAGAAATCAGACCTAAAGGAAAAGTTTTTGAATTTTACAAAAATATGTGGGCCTATAATTATTTAATCAAACAAGAGAACTAGGGGTGCATGGGTGGCTCAGAGGGTTAAGCGTCTGCCTTCAGCTCAGCTCATGATCCCAAGGTCCTGGGATCGAGTCCCACATCGGGCTCCCTGCTCAGCGGGAAGCCTACTTCTTCCTCTCCTTCTGCCTACTGCTTCCCTGCTTGTACACTCTCTCTCTCTGTCAAAAATAAATAAAAATCTTAAAAAAAACACACACACAAGAGAACTATGCATACCATATACACATCTTATATACTTTTAAACTTTTTTCTAAGGCGTATGGTAATGTATAGATTACTAATTTTGGATACATTTTTGAGAACAATTTTTATCTTAAAAATTTAAATTCAGGGGTGCCTGGGTGGCTCCAGTTGGTTAAATGTCTGCCTTCGGCTCAGGTCATGATCCCAGAGCCAAAATAATCCACTGTATCTTCCATGTCTTTGTAAAATTTTACTTTATAATTTTATTTTTTATTTATTTTTTTTAAGTTTTTTTATTTATTCATTTAAGACACAGAGATACAGAGAGAGAGAGAATATGAGCAGGCGGAGAAGCAGAGGAAGGGGGAGAAGCAGGCCTCCCGCTGAGCAGGGAGCCCGATGCAGGGCTCGATCCCAGTACCCTGGGATCATGACCTGAGCCGAAGGCAGACACTTAACCATCTGAGACACCCAGGCACCCCTTTACTTTATAATTTTAAAGCTAATGCCCTGTAGGTAAAGTTAAGCCATAGAATGAATGTCATAAGCTTCATGTGTACCATGACTCTCTCATTTGATTTTAATGATATCAAGGTACCTGTACCTTTAATAAGATAGGAGCTGAGAGCTGATAAATGCTGACACATCTAATTTTTAGGAAAAACTAAAATGGAACATAAAGTTAATTGTTAACAAAGATGGCATAAATTAGCAATGTTTGCAAATTATATTTGTTAAGTATATATCTGTATTTCTTTTCCCAACTCTATATCAATTAAGTTATTTCCCAACTATTCCAGAGTTTGGAAAAATCAATCTAATGTCAATCAGGCAAGTCATTCCTAAGCAGCAGCATGGTGGCAAGTGCTAGGTTGGCTTGTCACACTTCCACAGATTCAGCTGGCAAGGAGACAATGAGTACAAATGGATTTAGACAGGGTTATTACTTAAATCAAGAGTAACCATTGGTATCATTTCCCTCATCCCTAATTTCCATAGAGTGATGTGGTAAAGCTCAGGTATTACCTGCATCTGCCGTGGATGTGCATGAAAAAGGATCCCTGAGATTAGGAAACTCTGACATCCTATAGCAGATGCTGGCAAACCTGTCTTTCCTCCTTTTGGAGAGGGAATTATCTTTATTATCTTAAATGTAATCAAATATCTTCAGAAAAGTAGAAGAGACATATTCATCTTTATTAGCCTGAATATCTTCGGGGAATGGGAAGTCTCCCAGTTTACTATCACTGAATGTAAATAAATTTGATCCAGAGAGGGTATCTATCTCTACCTTTCCAGGGATGCCTTATTAAACAATTCTTGAAAGGATAATTCTGGATCAGATGGGTTAGTTAGTAATGCCAAGATGTATAGAAAGGCGAGATTCATGAAGAACTGTCTCCCAATACCTAAGGAGATATTAGAAACAATAAATGTTTTGTTTTCTTTTTTTTTTTAAGATTTTATTTATTTATTTGACAGGGAGAGACACAGTGATAGAGGGAACACAAGCAGGAGGAGTGGGAAAGGGAGAAGCAAACTCTCTGCTGAGCAGGGAACCCAACTCGGAGCTCCATCCCAGATCCCAGGACCCTGAGATCATGACCTGAGCTGAAGGCAGAGGCTTAACGGACTGAGCCACTCAGGAGTCCCAAAGCATCTTTTATTAATTCTCTTTTTACTTTTCCTTTTAAGTTCAATAGAGCCATAATTACATAGAAGCCAAATACAATAATTATATAAAAATAACATAAAATTAATGGGACAAAAATCTAGTAACAACAAAATATTTACTCTAAAATCCACTACAATTACATCTTTTACTTAGAAAAAGTGATAAAACAGAGATGTAGGACTATTAAGTTTATCCAATAGATGTCTGGTGAAATCACTGTTTCATTTTCAAATTTCATTTGCATTTTTTCCTAGTTATGAATTTGCAATGCCATTCAACTACAGAAGTAAGCTTATCTCACTGCCTCCTGATATTTTCATTCACATAATGATAATACTGTACTTTATCTGCCCACTTCATACATCAAATGAAATAAATTGTGGTAGAGAAAAATATTACTAGTAGAGCAGGCAAAATTTCTATAATATACAACTCCCTGCACTAACTACACAAATTTAAACTAAAATATTATACTGCCATGTTTATCAGTTATAAAAAAGTAATTGCATGGTTATAGATGGTATTAATTATAAATCATTCTATAAAATCATAACGGAATTTCTCAAGGACATCATCCTTCTAATGTCAGAAAATTTCTTTTAAAAGTCATCTTTATGTTATTTACTTTATTATTCCTAAGTCCAATATAGCTAAAACCTTATAATTTACTCCATAATAGTTCTGAATTTCCCAATTTCACATTTCTGCAACTGGTCAAAGTCAAAATCATATCTTATCTTTATTCATTCACAAATATTTATTGTCTTCTCAATGTTTCAGGCAATAGATTACATATTGAAAATACAACAATGAACAAGACATACTTTCCTTGCAGAAATTTGATCTATAAATAACCAAGTAATTTCCAATGGGGTTATGGTTAACAATTCTAAAAAAAAAATACATGTATACTAGATTAGATCAAGGAATGAATGGATGATGAATGGTGGAAAGGTAAAGGTTTTTCATTGTTGGAATATAAAGTTACAACCAGGTAAAGGGAGAAAGAATGATCTAATTGGTAATGGACTATATTTGGAGATGGTATGAACTCATGTTTAGCTTAAAATAAATATATACTATAATGCAATACTATCTATCTATCTATCTATCTATCTATCTATCTATCTATCTATCTATCCAGCTATTTAGCTATCATCTACAATATAAGTATTTATAGGCATCCATATACACACTAGTTAGAATACACAGATATATTTCCTTTCTCTGTCATTTGAGAGGGCCTGGAAACAATGACACTTCAATTGCAATGAAATACCTAATGCCTAGATATTGATTTACAACACTAATCTCTAATAATAGAAACCAGATCTCCTTGAAGAAATGGAAACAGGAAATATATGAGTCTAGAGTTTCATGTAGTGTCAGAAAGTAAGGAGCTGCTCAAGAAAAACACAAAGATAAGGGTATGTCAAAGGGACAAGGGAGTCAATTGAAAGAGCTCGCAACAGTCAAAGCTGGAATAATGTGAACAAAAATAAGTATCAGTTTATAACCCAAACTATAAAATAAATATCTGTGAGTCTACACTGATAAAAGCAAGTGATTAAAATAAACAACCTGGGGGAGACTAACACATCCTCACACAGAAAAAAAAAATCCAAATAACGCATTTCGATATTCCACTCTGTGAGAGGTGGAATGTAATTCCCCACCTCTTAAGTGTCTGCTGCACATAGCTCTTTTCTTTCCAAAGAGTACAGTATGAAAAGGGGAGAATCATTTACAAGTGGAGAAACCTGACAAAAACTATCTCAGCCAGGTGATAAACATCAGTAGAGATAAATAACATTGAGAGGATATACCCTTGATATGATGTGATGAGGATGGCACTTCTACTCTATGAGTTGTCTCTCAAAAAAGCAATAATCCCTGTTTATTCATGAGAAAAGCATTAGACAAATCCCAGTTGAAGCATGTTCTACAAAATACCTGATCAGTCCTCCTCAAAACTGTCAAGGTTATCAAAACAAGGGAAGTCTAAGAAACCATCATGGCCTAGTGCAGCCTAAGGAGATGTAATGACTAAATGTGATGTAGTATCCTGAATGGGATCTGGGCACATAAAAAGGATGTTAGGTAAAAATTAAAGACATATGAATAAAGTATGGACTTCAGTTTATAACAATGGATCAAATTGGTTCATTATTTGTGATAAATATACGTATGTAAGATATTAATAATAAATGAAGCTGGATGAGAAGTATATTAGAATTCTCTATATTTACTTTTCTATAAATCTAAAGCTATTCTAAAATAAAATGCCTTATAAAACAAAGCAAAGGCATCACAGAAACTTACAATTTAGTAAAAGCCCATGTAAAGTGAACAGATTTTATTTCATTGTGATTAATTACTCCTCGATTTTTGGAATTATTGTTAATTTAACATGCCAAATGGACAGGTGACTTTGTTCATTAAAAAAAAAAATTCTTGCAATATAGTGTTTTCTGTGCAGCCAATAGGATAAAAAGAAGAAAAGTTTGGGGAGCATTATGAAACATATTTAGAAGGAAGTATCTATTTTATCCATGGCTTGGTAAAATAACTGGTATTACCTTCTCATTTAAGATTTGCATTGGGGTTTTAGAGAAAAGTTTTCTCTCTCCAAGTAACTGTTTTTAGTTTAGCACAATGATTAAAGAGATATGATTTTGTCCATCCTTTTGGTCACTAATTTCTTTTTGTTAAAGATTTTTTTATTTATTCATTACGAGAGGGAGAGCATGAGCGGGGAAGGAAGGGGTCGGAAGGAGAGGGAGAAGCAGACTCCCCTGAATCCTAGGACTCTGGGATCATGATCTGAGCGGAAGGCATATGCTTAAGCAACTGAATCACCCAGGTGCCCCTTGATAACTAATTTCTTTAACATATTCCATTGAAGCATCCTATTATGCAGGGTAAGTAAAGATTTATCAGCCAAAGAATTCCATCGGCCTAGCACCAGCCAAGTATGGTATAATGGAAAAGGAAGAAACTGAAGAGGGGATTATTGCAACATAAAAGCCTTGAGCAAATATAAACTGAAGACATAATTAGGAATACTCAGCTGAGAATATTAGCATTTTTGAATACTTATATATCTTAAACTTGCAAAAATTGTCTGAAACTCAGTTGTAAAATGACATTCACAGAATGAATGAGAATGATTCAGCAGCCTGTTAACAGGAGAGATTAATAGCTTCTGTTCTCAAACAAGTTATTTATCTCTGTAAAAATATAGTGCCTTTAGGTTACCTTAGAAGAAAAGAATCAAACACTTACATGATAGATCTTTTCGTGTGTGTGATTCTCCAGCTGCACTAATTTCCTATCAATGTTGTTTCAGAGAATAAAAATCTTTGTGCATAGAATATATTCTGTAGTGTTCTACCTAAATTATGTTAAGGTAGTAAAATTTGTTAACATTATGGGAATTAGAAAGAAAATAATTATACACTGAAAGACAAAGTTGAGGACCTAGCAGATTACCAAGCATGAAGAAAGTATCTAATATATTCTTGTTTAATCTTCATTAACAAGCATTCAATAATAAAGCTATCAGAACTAAATTTTCCATTAAAATCTGTATATAAAAGAATACGTCAGACAACAGATGTAAAACCCCTTTTTTTTGTAGTTGCTTTTGCTTTTATTTTTTTCTGTATAGAACAGCAGCAGAAACAGAAGATGAATTCTCTGCCATTATGTCTGGATGAAAACATAATGCCCTTCTACTGAAGAAGATTTAATGAACTTTACCTAAGTCATTCAACCAAACATAAAGCAATCATTTCATATCTATTCTGAGGGGTCCAATCAAATAATCAAAATATGATAAGTTAGAAGTCAACAGGATGGCTTAAGGGGAGCAACCTCTCATATAATAGTTAAAATTCATATATATATGTATATATATATATATATATATTCTGAGATAAAACATCCACTGTAGCACTTCCATTGATATACTACATATGTTTGCTTAAGAACCCCATTCTGAAAAATAGAGCAAGTTGAATCATTGAATCAACCATAAAATGAGAAAATGTCTACTACAAATATTTTTCTGGATCATACAATAAATACATAGACACAAACACAATATGCATAAATTAATATGCCTGTATGTGTATATATATACATATATGTGTGCATGCATGTTCATATGTATAAGATAATGTTTTCCTTTGTCATCTATAGGCTTTTCCATTGTTAACTGATATTAGAGAACAGTTCTAGCAAGGATTTAAAAGACATCTAGAGAAACATGAGAGTCCACCTCATCTTCTTCATTCATTAGCCTCAAATGATTTTTCTTTTGTCTTTCACAAATTCTTAAAAAGAGAAAGTTGGAAAAGAGAAATTTGTTTTAACTTATCACTGACCCACCTCTTAGCTGAAGCGCTAATGAACAGATAAACAAATGATTGTAAAACACACTATTCAAGTAGTATATCCCAAAATTATAGTTCTTTTATTCTTCAAGTGGCAAAATCATTTCTAGAGACCTAGACATATTGTGAGTACTTTTTTCAGGATATGTATTAGGGATTTGACTTCAATTCAACAAGCATTCCTAAATCCTTGCTTCTTACTAGGAACACTGAGCACAATATCAGGGAATAACATTTGACTGTGAAACATAAAGAGAGAAAGATGGTTATAAAGACTTGGATAAAGGAAAGATAAGGCCTTGTGAATCTGATTCATCATACATAAAGATAAAGAATATACTAAGGGCCAGAGCGAGACCCACAGGCCTCCGATTTCAATACCAATAGCTCATTCTTTTTTTTTTTTTTTCAATAATCACCAGAGAATCGTTGCTGATTCAGAATAAGTGGATTACAGTGAGAGATGTGATGCATGCAGAAGGAGGAGATGCTGGGCACCAGTCACTATGTCTGCCTTCACCAAATCTGCCTTTCATAATCCTATTCCCTTTCTCAGCAAGACCAAATGAGCATATAAGCAAAAATGACTGCATATGTAGCAAAGCCCAAGTATTGTGCTTTTAATCTTCATATACATTATGCTAATAAAATGTACCTGTTATCTTTTTAACTTTTATCAAAATTACAAGGATGTTATTATTTTCATAGTTATTAAAGATGTTTATAGTGGTTAAAGATTGTATTTTGGCAGATTTAGAAATTAATGAACTGTATCTTCAAAAAAGAAATTTCCCTTCAAAAATCTCTTGGGCAGGGGCGCCTGGGTGGCTCAGTTGGTTAAGCGACTGCCTTCGGCTCAGGTCATGATCCTGGAGTCCCTGGATCGAGTCCCGCATCGGGCTCCCTGCTCGGCAGGGAGCCTGCTTCTGCCTCTGACCCTCCCCCCTCTCATGTGCTCTCTCTCTCTCATTCTCTCTGTCTCAAATAAATAAATAAAATCTTTAAAAAAAAAAAAAAATCTCTTGGGCATATCTGTTCAGGATTAAATTGAGTAACATTATCAAAGGAGTGGCACGTATTTTAGTTTTGATAGATAACCCTTTTTTTTCCCTACAGTTTCCATTTTCCCATTAAAATGATTGGACCAAAAAAAAAATAAAATGATTGGACAATATATGGGTCATTGTCTTACCTCCATCAATAAATTAAGTCCATTACATTGTTCTTCAGCCCACTCTCTCCTTTCCCCGTGGAAGGAGTGCTTGGTGTGTGCCCTGGGCACTTGTTTAACCTCCTGATCTCATTCTTTCCCCTTTTTAGACTCTAATCTCAATAACAATGCCTCAGACTCTTAGAATCAATTGTCTTTTAATTCCCTCAGAAATTCTGAAATTTTCATCTCTAACTTAAATGTTATTTTATATTTATCAATGCTATTGTTCTACTTACTTCCACAGGAGACCAGTTATTCCTCTTCTTCATGACTCCAATCTTAATTGTGCACACACACATACACACACACAATTATTTTTATCTTTATTAATATAATACTCCAGATTTTGTATTTGGTCCTTATTCCTCTATGTTCTGTAGGTTCTTTGAGTGATTTATTCTATTCCTAAAACATAAAAGCTTCCACTGGTATGTTAATATCCTGTAACTTCATTCACAAATGTCTAATGATTCTATCTAAATGTCCTACATTTTACAATATTAAAAGTAGACTCCTTCTCTGTACTTTTCCAAATCAGATATTTTTTGGCATCCTTTATCTCAGTTAATGATGACACCATCCTAGATACCTAGTCCTTTAATCCAGGCAGTAGCAACTGCCCCAGAGAGTGCTTCTGGTTCCCTAGGGCTGTTTCTTCTGTTTGTCTGTTCATTTGGAGTATGGGTCTATGGAATGGGGAAATGAATCACTGATGATGAAGGGACAGAGAAATTCAGAAGCTTTCCTACTTGCTAACTTTACCCTTGCTTTGGCTTTGTATTTAAAGGTAATGATAAGCAACTATTGAGCCTGTATTACGTGTAAGGCATCCTTACTGACTATGTTCCACTGAAAGACTGATATTGAATCTTGACAATGAATTTGCAAGTTTGGATATTCCCATTTCCTGGATGAGGAAACAAAACCAAGTATAGCTAAGTATTTTGCCCACAGTGCAAGTCTGTTTGCTTCTAAAGACTGTCCTCTTATCTCTATAATATCTAGGCCACTTGTAGCCTCTAAGAGTAATAATATGAAGACTTCAAATGCCTGAAACTGGCAGCTTATTCTTATTTAGTTTGAAGAAATTAAACTGTAGGGGACACCAATTTAAAAAGAGTCTTTTTTTATACCTCAGTAACTTGAAGTTGAATCATTAACTCTATTCTATAGAAAATCACATCATAAGGAGTTTCCATTCATCAATATTATCCATAAAGAAAGAGTGTGTCTGCATTTTTGGAATCTGAAATCCAACCATTCGTTCTTGAAATGGTACCTCAATAGGTAATAATCACTTCCAAGTAGATTTGGTTTTGGTTTTGTTTTATATAGGTGGAGGTTTGGTTGGTTCAGTGGGTGAGAGCATCTTTTAAGAAGGTTACAGTTTTGAACACCAAGTAAAACAGCTTTGAACAAGAAATTCTTTTCTTATAAATCATGCATGTATTTTTCCATGCCAAGACAATTTCATAAATAATGTTGTACCAGTCCTTGTACATTGAGCAGTGCAAAATATCTGTGAGACTGCTGTGCCATAAACAGCTAAAGTATTAAATATGAAAATAGTTCTTTCTCTCATCTGGGTCTCAAAACAATGCAAGGTTATTCTTCCCATTTTAGAGATAAGAGAACTCAAGTTCAGAGAGTTAAAATAATATCATCAAGATAAAAACGTATAAAAGCTCTAAAATAGAAAAGTCGGGATATGAATATGAATGAAAATACACATCATAATATTGGTGACTCAGTAATGTCAGCTTTGTATGCAAAGGACAGTATGATATTGCTGTCACTCTAAACTGTCATATCACAGGTTATAGCAATAAAATTAGTTTATACCCAGTATTTTATTATTGCTCATATATCAGAGTATAAAGTTTAAACTATATGGAGATACAAGAGGATGTTATGAACAAAGGGCTTCTGAACATAATGCAAACTATCTCCAGGTAGGCAACAATGAAAATTGGTTTTGAATTGTTCTTGCTCAATGGCCATTCAGCTTACAATATTGTAGACAGCTGTCCACATCAGAAAAAAATTCAAACCCACTAAATTTAGCCTTATTAATATTCTAAAATAACACAAACTATTCTTTTGGTCAAGATAGGCCACTGCAGGTTAAACTTAACACAGTTCTCATTCAGTGAACTAAATTAAATATTATAGTCCCTTTTCTTTTGTATTTAATCATTTTTTTTTTTAAAGATTTTATTTATTTATTCATGAGAGACAGAGAGAGAGGCAGAGGGAGAAGCAGGCTCCAAGGAGCAGGGAGCCCGATGCGGGACTCGATCCCAGGACCCTGAGATCATGACCTGAGCAGAAGGCAGACGCTTAACCATCTGAGCCACCCAGGTGCCCTGTATTTAATCATTTTTATTTTCAGTTAAAAATATAGATGAGATTGATTATGATAATTATGTAATTCAATGTACAAGTGCGTTTTTAAATTTTTGAGAATTTAGGGAGAGAGACTAAATATCCTTGCATACTGAGGTGTGTTTATATTTTTATGCCCTTCAAACATATTTTCAATTTTAATACTTGAATGTGATCAGCAGTTAGTCCACAATTTACTCCAATCATGGATGATCAAGATAATGAAGTTTAAAAATCAGATACTGTGCATGTGGTAGCTTCTTCCAGCTGCAGCTTGCTTATGCTTCTACAATAAACACACAATACTTTGACGTGATTGTTGCAGACCTCCAACTAAGAGTTGCTAACTTAACAGGAAGCTAGCAAATTCTTTAAAAAAGAAGGATCAGTGTTTGGATATGTCCTGCTGTGTTAAAAATTTTAACTGCAGTAATTAGCAGCAGGTTTTTCCATCTTCATATGAGAGGTACAAGAAAGGAACCACCGGAAAGGAGAATAGAAAGAAAGCAAAACCTGGAGAACTGTCACAATTGAGCAGAGGACATGCTGCTTGATCAATGGCCACAATTATTGTAAATATGTTTTATAGGAAGATATCAGAGAAACATTCAAAATTAACTCCGTAAGATATTCATGAATTAGAAAATATTTTCCCAGCACTGGGATCTTTTTAAAAAAAGATAAGTACTATTAGGTACACATTGATTTAGTGCTAAACATGAGAGTGAATGTATTGGCTTATTTGATGATTTTAAATATAGTTTAAATATAGTTGATCTATTGGCATATTTAAACTAAATATAGTTTAAATATAGTTGATCTATTGGCAGTTTTTAAATATAACATCAGAACATTTTCTTTTTAAAAGATACACATCACAAATCAGCACTTTAAGATCATAAAAGACCAGCCATTTTAAAAAGCAACTTTTTATATTAAACTGTAAGTATTTCAGTCTTAAATGTAAATTACTGTAAATGAGTAGAAGTGTTAATAATACTAAAGTATTAAATATATTTTTAATATACCTTAAGTAGATTCTTAAAATAAGAAATTTAAGAAATTCCTCCAAATTGTTAAAACATGTACCTTGGGTTTCATGCAAGACTACCTTTGTAAACCTAAATAATCTTTGGCTTGGCAGGAAATTGAAATCATAAAGAAAAAAAAAGTTATCTATTTGTCCATCCATCTCTCTCTATAAAATCTACTTAAAATGAAAATTTGGAGCACCTGGATGGCTCAGTCGGTTAAGAGACCAACTCTTGGTTTCCGCTCAGGTGGTGATCTCAGGGTTGTGAGATAGAGCTCGGAGGGGCTCCACACTCAGTGTGGAGTCTGCTTATGTTTCTCTCTCCCTCTACCTCTGCCCCTCCCAATCCCCCATGAATGTGCATTGTCCTCTCTCTCTCTCAAAAATAAATAAGTAAATCTTAAAAAAAAAAGAAAATTTAAGATGAGAATCATTACCAGTGTAACTACTAGTCCACATATTGTTATACCTGGAGCAAACATATGTGATAAAAGATAATGAGATTTGTTTTAAAGAACATATCTATATATACCATGTTGAATTTCTATTTCAAGCACAGGAATAAAGGAATGGGCATAGTTCATTTTAGCCCCAAATGGTGAGTTTGCTTCTAAACAAAAACGAAGAATTTTATAATTTTTTTTAAGAAGTAAAAGAACTTCTGGAAACCTTCTTGTCAGCACTAAAACTGTTAATGCATAAATCCTTTTCCATTTTTGAGCAGGAGATTTCATTCTTCTCTAATTCTGCTTAGGATCCACTTTAGTAATACTTTCTGCCTTAGATTAATTACCCTGATCTAATTCATTTAGTGGAGGACAGCTGTGGTACGTGGGTTGCCCACTGATGTATTGTGTTAAATGACGCCCATCTGTCATTGCAGCATATCAGCATGGATTCAGTGTCATCCACTTCATTGGTTCTGCTGAGATGTGAAGTACAGCTACAATGTTTACTACTGTTGTTAATTTAATATCTACACCTTTAATAACCTGACTGCTGTCACTGGCTGAACAATGATACATGATGGCCAGCAAAGAACCAGATAGAAAGCATTAAGTAGACAACACAGCAGACAGTCTGGTACAGTTAATTAGAACACTTCTGGGCAAAGTTGCTACTGGGGGCCCTGTAGCACATTCTCTCATGAAATTCTTTATTGAGAAATAAAGTTAAAAGGATCCGTGTTAATAGCAATTTTGACAAATGTAATCATTAATCTGGTCTCTTAAAACAGAATTATTCTTAATAGTTCTTTTATCTTTTAAATAGTTCAAATGGATCATTTTTTTCACATTCTTTTGTTCTTACTTTACCTCCACTCCCTAAATTTGAAATATATGCATTTCCTTGGATTTGGCTGATACAAATGTATTACACCAAATCTAACATTTTGAATTTAAAATTGTCCTTCTTGTTTAAAGTACCTTAACCCAAAATTTATTGGGAAGATCCAAGAATTCAAAAGTATACATATTATGTATAATACTTGATTTTGTTTTCAAAAAGAATAATTAAATATTAGTATATTTATTTGACATGTATATCATTATATAACATACGATAAAAAGAAAATTAAAAAATATGCAACATGCATGTTTAAGTTCTAAATATATTAAAAGATGATTCTATAAAATACATGAAATTGTATAAAAATATCAATAGAACAGGAATATAAAGATAGGTAAATTTTTATTTTAATACTTCTAAAATATTGGGGAAAAATTAGCTAAAGAGAAGGTAATTTGTTTTTCTATTTCATTTTAGTTCTAACATTTTATGTTAATGTATCTGATTTATATTATATTCATATTTGAACCTTTCAAAAATGCCAATCTCTTTTTCAAATTTTTCCTCTACTCTCTGCTTTGAATGAAATTTGGCCACCCCCAATGCTTATTATTTCCCAATAGATTCTACTCCACTCCCCCAGGATCTATGCACTCAGGTTTGAGAGATGGAATCAATTTCTCAGTAATACTCAAGTACCACCTATACAATTATTCTTCTACCTTTGTTTGCATATAGATTTCTCTTTTAAGGCTTATGCCATCTGGATAAACTATCTTCTACCCCTCTTTATTTCAATTCCTTGGTCTATTCCAAGTACTAAGATCAAACTATTGCAAAGTAACTTAACTGTGCCCCAGAAAAAAGCTTGAGAATATTAACCAAAACAAAAAGCAAGATTACCCATCACACACAAAAAAAGTAAGATTTGCAATGCTTGACATTTACAGACAGTTATTATTTTTTGCTGATGCTTTTGCAAAAGTATTCCTGCAAGTGTTTCATCATCAAGGAGATTCATGGAAAGGACTTTAGCAAGTACAGGTTTCTGAAAGCTTTCAGGTCATACTACTGAACTGGGTAAGAATGTACAGGACTCTAAGGGTACAACTGGATTCATAAAACTAACAAAAGATCAAGATCTTTTGGGAGTAAATAATGGATAGAGAGGAATATAATTTCTATGACTTTTGTTTGAGACACCTGTTAGGATGTCTATTATCAAAAAGCCAAGAGATAAACGCTGGTGAGGATGTGGAAAAAAAAAGAGAACCTTTGTTCACTGTTGGTTGGAATGCAAATTGGTACAGTCATTATGGAAAACACAGAAGGCTCCTCAAAAAACTTAAAAATACCTAGCAAGGGGCACCTGGGTGGCTCAGTTGTTAAGCATCTGCCTTCGGCTCAGGTCATGATCCCAGGGTCCTGGGATCGAGCCCCACGTCAGGCTACCTGCTCATCGGGAAGCCTGCTTCTCCCTCTCCCACTCCCCCGGCTTGTGTTCCCTCTCTCACTGTCTCTCTCTCTCTGTCAGATAAATAAATAAAATCTTTTTTAAAAAATAGTACTACTATATGATTCTACAATCTCACTTCTGTGTATACATCAAAGGAAATGAAGTCAGTATCTTGAAGAGTTAGATATCTGCACTCCGATGCTCACGGTAGCATTATATGCAATAGTCAAGATATTAAAACAACATAAATGTCCTTCAACAGATAAATGGATTAAAAAATGTTGTATACTTACACAATGGACTTTCACTCAGCCTTAGAAAAGAAGGAAATTCTGTCATTTGTAACAACATGTATGAATCTGGAAGACATTATGCTATGTGAAATAAGCCAGACAAAGAAAGATTAAAAACTGAATGATCTCACTTATTTGTGGAATCTAAAAAAAGTCAAACTTGTAGAAACAAAGAGTAGAATGGTGGTTAGCAGAGGCTAGAGGGTCTCAGAAACAGGGAGATGTTGGACAAGGGTGTAAACTTTCAGTTAGAAGATGAATAGGGGCGCCTGGGTGGCTCAGTCGTTAAGTGTTTGCCTTCGGCTCAGGTCATGATCCCAGGGTCCTGGGATGGAGCCCTCATCGGGCTTCCTGCTCTGCGGGAGGCCTGCTTCTCCCTCTCCCTCTCCCCCTGCTTGCGTTCCCTCTCTCACTGTTTCTCTCTCTGTCAAATAAATAAATAAAATATTAAAAAAAAAAGAATAAATTCTGGAGATCTAATGTACAGCATGGCAATTCTCGTTAATAATAATGTAATGTATATCTGGAATTTGCTAAGAGAGTAAATCATTTTTTAAGACTTTGTTCTTTGAGTACTTTTTTTTTTTATTATGTTATGTTAATCACCATACATTACATCATTAGTTTTTGATGTACTATTCCATGATTCATTGTTTGCATATAACACCCAGTGCTCCATGCAGAACGTGCCCTCTTAAATACCCATCACCAGGCTAACCCATCCCCCCACCCCCTCCCCTCTAGAACCCTCAGTTTGTTTCTCAGAGTCCATAGTCTAAGAGAGTAAATCTTAAGTGTTCTAACTACACACACACATAGACACACACACACACACAAGAATAACTATGTTTAATAATGGATATGTTGATAAGTTTAGTTGTGGTAATCATTTCACAATGTATACATATATCATCAAGTTGTACAACTTAAAATATATACAATTTTTATCTGTCAATCTTACATACCTCAAGAAAGTTGAGGAAAAATTAAATTCAATTAAAAAATGTAAAAACTCCCAAACTAACTAAATAAATAGATAGGGTTTGTAAATTTTTGACTCCTTCAAGAAGTATGAAAGATTTTGGTCATTACTGTATATACATAAGCATCAGTCCTTCAAAACATGCTGAAAATGATAAATATTAAAATTTAAAAATGTTTATTCTATTTGGTAATAGCATCACTTAGATAATTGAGTTTAGAAAGGTCTTTATGTATAAAATAATTTTATTATATTGTATTGTAAAATAATTTTAAATTTGACAAAGTCAAATTTATCCACTTTTTATTCTACAAATGGTACTTTTGGTGTTGTACCTACAAAACCTTTAATTCAAGTTCACAAAGATTTTTTTCCTATGTTTTATTCTAGAAATTTAATAGTTTTAGGTTTTTAAATTTATGTCTCATTTTGAGTTAATTTTTGTATATAATTTAAGACAGATCAATATTCATTTTTTTGCATAATGATGCCCAAATGTTCCAGTACCATTTGTTGATGGGACTACCTTTCTCCACTGAATTGCTTTTCTACCTCCATGTCTTCCTGCCATCTTGGCCAGGCTGGCTTCTCAGCTTTGACACTCATAACTGCTCCATTCAGGAATTTTCAGGACCCTGTTCAGCTAAGGTCTGCCTCTGTCAAGTACATTCTAACTGCATGTCTCAGATGCTTGAAAAGGTGAAGTACTATTGTGGTGGTTTACAACATTCCTTTCACTAAATGATGTCCAGGACTTACATGATTCCATCTTCTTATGTCTTATTATTGGTAAGTATACAGCTTTGGAAATTATATGTAGATTGTAATCCAAAATACAATGCCCTATTTAAAACATGCATGTTGCGCATGTTGTGTGTGTGTGTTTGTGTGTGTGTCTGTGTGTGTGTGTGTGTGTGTGATGTTTATAGATAGTTCCAGGTCAGTTAACAATGCTGACTTGACTTAGGCAATACAGTATATTGTATTGGTTCATTACATAAAATGCATATACTGCTCATGTGTTGGCTCTAGTAAACTTGTAATTCCAGGGTTTGGAGCCTGGTTCTATCAGTTGTTGACAGCATGGCCACTGTTAATCTCCTAAATTTCTTTGTGCACCATTTCATCATCTGAAAAATAAAGATTATTTTACTTATCTTTGAAAATAAATTCATTATAGAAATTCTATAAAATAGTTCCTACATTAGTTCATGGCATAGTATTTAGCATACGGTGAAGCAGTCAGTATATTTAGTATGTAAAATTATTATCATCACTAACATTACTTTTATATATGCTATGTGTATATATATATACACATAGCATGATTTTGAATTCTACCAAGCCATAACAAAGTCCACTGTTTCTCACTGTAAAATTTAACTTGAGACACCAATAAAGCAGACTGAGTTTATTGATGCCAGAGACATTAGGACTGGGATTTAATGAGTCTGACACTGACTAATTGTGATGTTGCATGCTTTACCTAGCTGTTTGGATATAGGAGATGTGCCCCCTCAACCACCACCAACACGTTCCAATTTTGCATTCATCTCTCATATATTTATATAATATATAGAAAATATTGTGTTTTCTTTCAAAACATTCAAGCTGTAAACTTACCAAATAATAAGACATAAGAAGATGCAGAAAAGGCATAAAGGGTAAATTTCATGGTACCAATTGTGTCAAATATTTGATGTACAGCCTGTACTGGGGATCCTGCCACAAGAAGAAAAGTCTGGGGGGCAGGGGATAGGAAGCACTCTTTATAGGTGGGGGATATCAGTATATATTATCCTCATTTGCAGGGCTGGACATGGACATCATTTAGTGAAGGGAATGTTGTAAACCACCACAATAGTACTTTACCTTTTCAAGCATCTGAGACATGCAGTTAGAATGTACTTGACTTTTTTTCCTTCCTACCTCAGGACTTTTTAAAGCAACAGTGTAACAGCTCAAGAGTCCTAAGTATTCCTTATATTCTGAATCTAATTTTCCTCACTTAATAATGATAACAGCAACAGCTAACACTTATTAAATGCTTATTATATGCCAAAAACTATGCAAGGATTTTTATAAACATCATTTTATTTATTTCTCAGGACACTTTATAGATTAGATAGTATTGACAATATCCAAAGACTGAAACATAGAGAGGTTCAGTGACTTTTCTAACATTACAGACTGAAAGCAGCAGTCATACTCAAGAGACTGAGGGCTAAACTACTATCTTATACTGCCCCAGTAATTCTTCACTTTTAAAATAAAAGGCTTTTTTAGTAGCAAATACCACCAACGCAATTAAGTTACCAGCAATTGAAGCAGGAAAGGAATGACTAAGAAAGAAACAAAACAAAACAAAACAAAACAAAAACAGGAGGTGGAAACAAAATAGAAACAGGCTTATACGATGTATTTTTAGTGGGTGTCATCAACAATTGCCTTGGAAAGCACTTAATCCTACTCGTACCCCAGAATGGCTACCATGAAAGATGAAGGATTAGATTGGGCATTAGAGAATGAGGCATGGAAATAACCCTTCCAATTAAATTAATCAACTGGAAAATCTGCCCATTCTTCACCCCTCAGGCTTATAAATTCTTAAAAAGAGGTGAAAAGGTTGGGAACCTTTTTTTATAAAATACATTGTTTTTCCCCCAGCTTTAATGAAGTATAATTGTATATGAAATTTTATATATTTAAGGTATATAACTTGATATTTTGATATATAGGTACATTGTGAAATAACACAATCAAGCTAATTAACATATCCACCACTTCATTAACATATCCATCACCTCACATAGTTAATGTGTCTTTTCTTTTTCTTTGTATGTGCTGTGACACACTTAAGACCTACCCTCTTAACAAATTTCTGGTATATAATAAAATATTGATAACTATAGTCTACTTATTCTTTGTGAAGAACTTTACATTTTATTGCCATTATTTTCTTGTCTCCCCACCGGTTTTTTTTTTTTTCCTTTTCATCTTTGCAGATACAGAATCCACCACAGAGAGCATATAGTAGATGTTCAATAAATTTTCGATAAATATATTAATAGCTGGGAGAATAAATATTTATTAAGGCCAAGTTCAATGTTGAGTTCTAACTTTATTTTAGATTATAGTGAATTCCTAAATCATAATGTTCTCATTCTCTTGTAAGATAAAATACAGAGCTGGCACACTAATATGCCAAAAACCCAGTGCTCTCTTTTACTGGTCCTTTCACTCCTTAATGATATTATCAGGTCTGCTGTTCATATTCATGCTCTGTCCCTGCTACTGTATTACATCAGGAGGCACAAGATGCTTGGGTGTCCGACTTTGGAGATACTAATGTTAATCAGCTCAAACAGTTCATGACAGCCTGATCTCTCTGTTAGGTTTCCCCATAAGCTTTTCTTTCTTTCTTTCTTTCTTTTTCTTAAAGATTTTATTTATTTATTTATTTATTTATTTATTTGACACAGAGAGAGAGACAGCAAGAGAGGGAACATAAGTAGGGGGAGTGGGAGAGGGAGAAGCAGGCTTCCTGCTGAGCAGGGAGCCCGATGTGGGACTCGATCCCAGGACCCTGGGATCATGACCTGAGCCGAAGGCAGAGGCTTAACGACTGAGCCACCCAGGCGCCCTCCCCATAAGTTTTTCATCTTTTTTTGTGTGTATATTAAACTTATTACTAGTGCCCGAATCTATTATTTTACTGTTAATGATAATTGATCTAATTCTGTCATTTTTTTTTACAAATTAGCAGAAATTCTTCTCTTTTACTTTGATCTTTTATTTATTTATTTTTTAATCAACTAGCAGAGCTGGTTTTATGGACATGCAGCCTAAAGTCACACAGAACCCAATGTTCTGAAGGATCCCATGCTTGGTTCAATTCTCTGAAGTTGCCAGCTTGAAATCTTAGTTTTTGAACAAGGAATCCTAAATTTTCATTTTGGACTCAATTCCTCAAATTATGTACCTATTCCTGTCAACTGGCACTATTTTGGCTACACTGAAATGGAGTTCATAGAGAAACAGAAAGATGAACCCCCCCTTTTTTTTAAGGCGGGGGTGGGAGGGGTGCAGAGGGAGAGGGAGAGAGAATCTTAAGCAGGCTCCATGCCCAGGGCAGAGCCCCATGCAGGGTTGTATCTCATACCCTGAGATTCTTTTTTTTTTTTTTTTAAAGATTTTTATTTATTTATTTGACAGAGAGAGACACAGCGAGAGAGGGAACACAAGCAGGGGGAGCGGGAGAGGGAGAAGCAGGCTTCCCGCGGAGCAGGGAGCCCGATGCGGGGCTTGATCCCAGGACCCTGGGATCATGACCTGAGCCGAAGGCAGACGCTTAACGACTGAGCCACCCAGGCGCCCCTCTCATACCCTGAGATTCTGACCTGAGCCGGAATCAAGAGTTGGTTGCTTAATCAACCAAGCCATCCAGTTAAATTTTCCTTTTAATTGACTATTTCCAGAGAGAGGACTTGGAGACCTAGATACTTACAATGGTAATCAAAGGTTTTCTGCCTTTCCATTTTTTAATATTTAGAATAATCAAATGTGTTGATTTTATATATAAATGGTTTGAAAATCAATTGTATTGATTATTCTTTTTTGAACAAATTGTCCCATCATTGGTCCATAAGAGTCTCTTCTTCACATTGGCTTTTGTGTTCTTTTGGTACAGTGTTATTCGTCTTAAGTAGCTTTCTTTCTTTTTGGTGACAACTAAATGTCCCAGATTCATCGTGCACATTTTTCATCTCAGAATTTATTTTACTATTATTTCATTGCAATATGGTACTTTTCTTCCAAGGAGCCCTGAAACATTTTAATCGAGAATTGTATTTAGAGATGATAACTCAGGAATTTGGTGTGCTCATTACTATTTGATTGTCAATGTTTCAATTTGGTTTTAGTAGAAGGGCTAAAAAAATATGTATTATTTATATGTGCATATACATGTATGTATATGTATACTTAAAATCCATGCTTATTCTGAATATTTAAAATATTATACACTTTGAAATGTCTCCAAAACATAAGTAAATGCCAATTGGACACATTCTTCCTTAGAAATTCAGAATTGAATGATCCCATTAAATGTTCTGTAAGTAGCAGAAATCAGCTGTTTATCCCTTGTTTCATGCATTTGGTCTGGAATTGTAATCTGCAACAGTAGCAAATTCATATTCTTTCCCTCCTTGCTTATTTAAAGAATACAACAACATATGAATAGATGACTGTGACCTGCTTATGAACCAGTTTATGGAGATGAATTTGTTCTTTTAAGCTGCTTTGTTTGGTTTTGAATGCATTCCGAGGGAAGAAAAGTTGAGTTTCTGCTGTAAATAAAGCAGGCTACAGTAAATGAGAAAAGCTTACTCTGTTGTATAACTATGTATTTTTTTTTTTCCTCTTGAGATTTATCACTGGGGACTGAGAACATATCACTGCAAAACATATAAATAATTCCTATAAGTTATCAAATTATTTTGAAGCTAAGTTTAAAGCCAACATTGTCCCTCCAAAAAATAAAATTAAACAAATATAGAATGAAGCAAAATATAAATTTCCACAACTTATAAGCAAAAATTTAAATATATATTAATTTAATAATTTTTAATGGGAAGCTATAGTCATCTGTAAATATACAACTTATTCTCTCTCCCCCCCCCCAACATCTTAATAAAAAATCAGAATTTGGTAGAGGCCAATATCCTTAGGGAGTTCAGCATTACACACTATGGTAAACATAAAAATGAAGATATATAATTGGTTATTTTTAAAATAAGTTTTATGTCTGTTTCCCCAAAGAGCCACAACATAGTTTCTTCAACAATCGTTATGACACTCGGTATTGTTTTATATGAATAAACTTTTCTCACCTTGCTGCCCAATCATTTGATTCACTTTTCCCTAATCTCATCCATTTAATCATGATGTGCTTTAAATTCTGAAATTTACATTTCCTTGAGCAGAAGAAAAAAACAAACCTGAAGAAGCAGAGGCTTTCAAACTTACTTACATATTCCTAGCTTCTACCACCATGCTGTATACACATGTAACCTATGTGTAAATTCTCCTGGTCTGAGAGTAAACTACACGTAGATCTGTTCTCTGGGTGATATAAAATATTGAACTATCTTGATCACTATAAGAGAAATACTGTATGATAATGTAGGAATACTTTGACTTGTAAATTAGAATTTATCACTCCCATTCCCAGTTGTATTCCCAATGTTCTATGTCATTTATGGATGGGTTATAACTAAATAGGGATGAGTTACAAAAGTTCTCTGGGCCACAGTGTCTTCAAAAGTAAAATGAAAAACCAAGGTTTAAAATAGTGTAAATTACAAAATAATTAAATTCCATATATCAAACTTCCATAGAAAATATATGACCTCGATGGGGCGCTTGGGTAGCTTGGTTGGTTGTATGTCCAACTCCTGATTTCAGTTCAAGTCATGATCTCGGCTTCATGGGATCAAGCCCTGCCTCTAGCTCCTCGATCAGTGGGAGTCTTCTGGAGATTTTTCTCTCTCCTTCTACCTCTGCTCTCCCTCCCATCTCTCTCTCTCTCTCAAATTAGTAAATAAATCTTAAAGAAAAAAAAAAGAAAAGAAAAGAAAATATATGACCTAGAGATAATCTCACTGGAGTTATGAAGTATTTTTTAAGCAAGATCACTAGTTCCCACACTTTAATGCCTAACAGAATACAAGTCTCTGTAAGACTAAAATAGACCTATTATTGGGTCGTCTGGGTGGCTCAGATGGTTAAGCATCTGCCTTCGGCTCAGGTCATGATCCCAGAGACCTGGGATCGAGTCCCACATCGGGGTCCCTGCTCCTTGGGAGCCTGCTTCTCCCTCTGCCTCTCTCTCTCTGTCTCTTACGAATAAATAAATAAATAGATAAAGAAATAAATAAATAAAATAGACTTATTATTATTGCTTAATAATTATTTTTTTAAATAGTACAAAGGGATTATTCTTAGGGAAAATGACTCTGTCATCCTTAGACCTTTCTATACATAGTATGTTAAGGACTGTGTAAGTAACATGGTTTTGCTAATTTGGGTATTTTGGGAGGATGGTATTTTTTTCCCATTTTTACTATGTAATATTTAATACCCGATTTGATATTGGTTTTGAACTTTCTCTTATTTTGGGTTCCTTAGAAGCCAACCGTGATATAAGAACCAGTGAGGTAGTAGAAAAAGTAAAACAAAGAAGATTGAAAGGCCAATAAAATGTGCACTAGGAGGGTTGAGCAACTGGGCTCCATTTTGTGAAGGAAGCTGAGTAACTATATAGAACATGCTTCAGTAATGTCTCACCAAGAATGGGGAAGCAGTGGTATTTATTCCACCCACACTTTCTCTCATTAGTTGAGGGAACTTCTAGCCAGACTTTTAGCCAGTAAAAAGTAAAAGTGAGAGAGAAAATAAATATTATCAACATCAGAAATGAGAGAGGAGGGGCGCCTGGGTGGCTCAGTCAGTTAAGCGTCCGCCTTTGGCTCAGGTCATGATCCCAGGGTCCTGGGATCGAGCCCCGCATCGGGCTCCCTGCTCAGCGGGAAGTCTGCTTCTCCCTCTGCCTCTGCCTCTCCCCCTGCTAGTGAACTTTTTCTCTCTTTCTTTGTCAAATAAATAAATAAAATCTTTTTAAAAAAAAAAAAGAAATGAGAGAGGAAACATCATTATATAATTCTACATACAGTAAAAATATAGTAAGAAAATATCATGCATACCTTTTTGCCAATAAATTTGACAACTTAGATGGAATGTACAAATTCCTTGAGAGACACAAACTTAAGTAGAGAGAGAAGTAAAAAGAAAATAACACCTTCAGTGTTGAACAGTTGGAATAGAGGTACAGGGAGGAAAAGGAAGGATATTAGTAAGAGAAGAGGAAGAGTATGTCAGAAAAACGGGAAAGATCTTCAAAGATGCAACATCACAAAAATCAAAAGAAAAAAATTTCCACAATATGATAAAATATTTAAACATGTTTAATGATAATAGTGTTTGACAAGTTATGGCTGACCTCCAGGAGAATGGTTTCAGTAGAATAGTCCCTTACTACTACTACTACTATTACTACTAGACACCAAATTAGAACATCTCAAAGAATAAATAAACAGTGGGGCAATTGAAGCAACAATGTCTAATGTACAATTTCAAGAAATGTATTTATTAATTAAAGCTTAGAGAAGGGTAACTTAAGGGAAATCAGGGTCAAGGAAGTACTTTGATAGTCGATTTTCCATTCATTCAGTATCACTTAGAAATGTCTCTGTTGTGTATACTATGTGCATGACAATTATATTTACTCAACCCAAACTGAGGTATGTTTTCTGAAAATTAATATTATGAGTCAATACATATATCAGAGTCAATTTGGGAGATGTATTACTGGATGAGCAAATGTTTGCATTTCTGCAATAGTCTGAAGATTTATGGGAATAATGAGATCATTCTCGGAATATAAATTGGCCTACAAAACCAAAATACAAAATTGCTATGACTGTATCCTTGGCATTTTTCTACGTTGTGTTGAATCAGCAAAGAATTAAATGTTTTCTTTGCCTTTAGGATATTACAGAGGCAGAAAGCTAGACAAGCATATACAACATACTGTTTCAAGTATTGGCATGGTTCTCAGACGCCTACCTCTGGGGTTCATCAGAAAGAAAAATTAATTTTTCAAGAAGGAGTATACGTGAGCCATATGCATGAATGCTTTAGTTCACTGAGACCGGGAAATTGAAAAGTCAAGAGTGAATCCAGGAAGATAAGGCAGGCAAAGATCTCAGAAAGTTGAAAAGTTAAGTGTGAGGATTTACTCTTCCCAATAACCAAGTGACATTTGTGTTAAAGCAGTAGAAAATATAACAGCAAACATATTGGGGGCAACCATGAAGATACTTAGAAAAGTGTTTCAGAGAAGAAAGCAAAGGACAAACTTGCTGAGGTTCCCAGGAACCATATCTACTTTTTGTAATTAAGCACCTGTTTCCTTTTCTTGACTCTAAGAGTAAGATCTAATACCTAACTAGTTCTCTGACCTAAAGCAATTATGACTCACTTTGCCCCCACCCTCCAAAATACCTTGTACTCTCTAATTCAAACATACTAGATTTACTTTCATTTTCTTGATATAGTCATGACACTCAAGACGTTTTCAAATGTACTATAATATATAAATAGATATACATTTATAATATATATTTTTTTTAATTTTAAGACTTCACAATTGCTATCTTCTCTTCATATAACATTTCTTCATACAGCATTTCTTTCACTAACTCACTCTCCCTTTACCTAGAGCATTCGATGGGATATAGATCAACAAATACAGATTAAAACACAGATCAAGTTAAACAAGATTGAAAATTATCTTACCAGTTCAGAGTTGGTATGTAAACCCTTGTCTCTGAGGTAATCTGTAGATGTAGACTCCTAACTTGTAGACCTCTCAATTTACAGCATTGCCACAGAATGGAAGATGGAGGAAATGTTACTTTACCTCTTTTTACTTGGCACAATTTTCTTTACATTCCATTCATAAGAACTTAAGTTATTAGTTACCTCCAGATGCAGAGGACACTGGAAGAGTCATCTTTATTCTTTACAACCATGTGTCTAGCTAAAAATCCAAGGGTTCTCTTGAATTATGAACAAGAATAGGAGAAAATATTGGGGCATGATTAGTTGTCTCTGCTATATTCTATTCTAAGATTATCTAAATATTCAAATGTGTACTTTTATGCCAAACAGAACACATTTCCTCTCCACCTTGCCAAGGAGACTACCACCCAAGCCCATTTAGTGACTACATCTATTTCAAAGTCCAGGGTGATGCACTATTTTCTCCATCAGGTGTGGATGGGGCTTTCATGATCTAGCAAATTATAAAATAAGAGCACTTTGTCCCCCTCATACCGAGATACAACAATGGAGTAGAAAAAAAATAAGCACAATAAAAATCTACATTCCAAAAAAGGAAAAGTGGCCAACACAGGAATGGACAGTAATGATGAAATCCTACTGCATGGTGATTTCATTAAGAAATATTTTTAAACTTGAACACTATATTCCTTTATTTTCTGGCTTGTGTGCTCTACTCACTTCCTTCTCAAGTTAATGATGGCACCATGAGGCCATTTGAAATAATAGCCTTGATTGGGAAGTAAAACTTCAATTTGATTTTTGTCAGTGGTCTGGTTCTCATAGATTGACAGATAATCTTAACAGGAGATGGTCAAAAATTTGGGAAACAGGTTTATCTTCTTTTATGCTACCATTTTGGAACACAGACATTGACTTCAGAGCTGCAAGTAGTTGGTTTTACCAATGTGGTATCTTCAAGTTAGCGGGTTCTAAGGTAATTTAGACATATAAAGTTCATGACAGTGGATGAATTTACATTAATTGATTACTATCCACTTACTACATAGTTAAACACTAGCAGTACTAGCCAGAGAGGGATAAATTAGGAATTTTGGAATAAAAGTATTTATATTCTACGTAATATAATAGGAATTAGAGATTATGAAGTGTCAATATCAAATATGTAGTTTGACTCATACATCTTACACATGCACAAACTGCCTAGCCTAATTCTAGTTTCAAACTAAAATCTCATTCCGTATCTAGTGCAGTTTCTACTGTAATGCACCATGCACAATTACTTGTGTAAATAACATTGTCCTGAACTTGATATGTTTTAAAAGTTTCATTGTATAATGTACAGTTTAAAAATTAGTTGGCGGTGAATTTCTATGCTCCAGTCTGTTTCTCTGGTATATCGTACCTTTGATTTCTTAGGATTAAATATATTGAAATAAGAAAAATTATTAAAGGTTAAGAACTGTGTTATTCATTATAAATTTTCATTGTACTATAATGAAAAATGAAAAAACAGATTAAAAGCTGATTTAAAAATTAATCCTTAAATCTCTTCTTCAAGTGATTTTGGTTTTCAATTAATAAGATGAGATTTTAAGATTTCATATTAAGTACAATGAGATTTGTGTTACTGTCATGGTTGTTGTTGAAAATAACCTGGGTTTAGTTTACTTTAAAAATGAAAATAATCCTTGAATCCCATTTCACAAAGAGATTTCGTTAGTAGGAAAGAGAAGTTATTAATCTGCATATTACTCACACTGTTTTGCCCTTGGAAACATTATATAGGTCTAAGCTAGAAAAAAATTGAATAGTCAAAAATAAAAGAATATTTACAAAGCCAGGAATGAAGTTCTATGGAACACTGATATTCTGGCAAAATGATTACCCTGTATGCACAGTTCACAACCTCACTTAATTACTTCCAAAATAACCTTGTACCAGATGCCAAATTTGACCTTTTTAGAAACCATTTGAGAACAATATTGAGTTTCAAGTTCAAAATATGTAGCAAATTAAAAAGTCTGCATACCATTTTAGAAGATATGCATAAGGACCTTCTTTTCAGGGAGTAAAAACATCATTAACCTTTAAAATAAATAATAGTCATAAATAAATATTTTGCAACTTTATTTGCTGAGGATTTATTTATCATCTCCTATAAGATTAGCACTGTACTGAGCTAGGGAGTGCATACCTGGAAAAGCGTTTGTGAAGTAATCCTACCTTCAACGAGTTTACAATATGTTCATGCAGACATGATCCAAGACTTATGAGATCTACTAGTTACCAATCATTTTCTAAGTAAATATAAAGGTAAAGTAAGGAAAGATCAAAAGTGGTACTATCTGGATCTTACTATTGAGTCCTTTGTTTATTAGTTGTGCAGTTTTCTACAACTAAGTTAACCACTGTGTCTCGGTTTTCCTATTTATAAATTGAGAGCAATGATAACTATCTTTTTTAAAAATTTTTATTTAATTTTTTTTTAAGATTTTATTTATTTATTTGAGACAGAGAGAATGAGAGAGACAGCACATGAGAGGGGGGAGGGTCAGAGGGAGAAGCAGGCTCCCTGCCGAGCAGGGAGCTCGATGCGGGACTCGATCCAGGGACTCCAGGATCATGACCTGAGCCGAAGGCAGTCGCTTAACCAACTGAGCCACCCAGGCGCCCTAAATTTTTATTTATTTATTTGAGAGAGAAGAGAGCAGAGTGAGAGCACACGCAGGGGGAGTGGCAGGCAGAAGGAGAAGCAGGCTCCCCACTGAGCAGGGAGCTCCATTCAGGACTGGATCCCAGGACCCTGGGATCACGACCCGAGACGAAGGCAGATGCCCAACCAACTGAGCCACCCAGGTGCCCTGACAATGATACCTATCTTTCAGTATTATTGTGAAAGCAAACATAATATTTTTAGTACGTAGTGGTTAGTGAGTATTCAGTTAACAAAGAATATAGTGAAAATGTGATCTCATAGATGATATGTGCAAAAGATAAATTGAGAAAGAAGTTAAAAATCATCTTGTGCTATAATGGTTGTATAGCCACACATGAAATCCAGGTGCAGTTTTGAGTGCTTAAAACAAATACTTAACAGGTATTTGGTACTATTATTATCTGATTTGGCAAAGGAGAGAACTGAGTCACAGAGTTTAATGATTTACCTTAAGTTCAGCAGCTAAGAAGTAAATAGATGAACCCCAAAACAAAGACAGAGTTTGAACCTTGAACTGACATGTCACACTGCTTCTTCACATTTAATAAATTAAGAAACAGAGATTTATGCATTTTATTTAAAATTGTGTACAGCACAATAAGTAGAACTATACTGTATTCTTTAAACTAGTGAGGCATTTAAGGAAGGAAAAAAGAAAAGCACAAGAATGCTACATCTCATAGAAAAATGAAACAAAATATAGCAAGAGTCTTTTAAAAAATGAAAACTTAAGAGGAATAAACTAGTGCAAAATATAGTTTATTTTAAATAAATGCAAACAGGGTGAGCTCACTATGAACAAAAACAAGGAACCTTTTAGAATTCATTAAAAGATTTTTAAAAAACTCTACAACTTTACACTTCGTTGTTAAATGACTCAAATATTTTAAAAGTAAACTATTAGCAATTTCATGAATTACAGGCAACCTAAAGAACAGGCTAATGAGATAAAACCAGGCAATTCTTTCATTTCCTGAGACCTGAAACTAGAAACCCTGATGGTTAACATTGACTCTGAAGTTTGCTTACTTCAATTAAACTAGTTTGTATCTCCCTGCTCTGCGGGAAGCCTGCTTCTCCCTCTCCCACTCCTCCTGCTTGTGTTCCCTCTCTCACTCTCTCTCTCTCTGTCCAATAAACAAATAAAATCTTAAAAAACAAACAAACAAAAAAAAAACTAGTTTGTATCTCTGTAGCAGGGTCAACCAGTATTTCTCTTCCACTTTTCTTCTTTTTATCACAGCCAACCAGCCTGTTCCTCAAACAAATATCTGAGAACCAGCTTCTCCTTGACTCCAACTTTCTCACAAGTTAGAAATCAATCACTAACTCCTGTACCCAAATATCTCCTAAATGCATCATCTTTACTACATACATGTTCACTCCACTATCACTGTATTTCATTCCATAAGTATAATGCAAGTTTGTTTTTAATTAGCCTTTTCTAATCCTGTCCTGCTCCCCAGCTTATATATTTTTATTTCTTCATTCAACATGATAAATCTAAACTAAATGCATACAGGGTGCCTGGCTGGCTCAGTTGGTTAAGCGACTGCCTTCGGCTCAGGTCATGATCCTGGAGTCCCAGGATCGAGTCCCGCATCGGGCTCCCTGCTCGGCAGGGAGTCTGCTTCTCCCTCTGACCCTCCTCCCTCTCATGCTCTCTGTCTCTCATTCTCTCTCTCTCAAATAAATAAATAAAATCTTTAAAAAAAATAAAATAAAATAAAAAATAAAAAAAATAAACTAAATGCATACGGTATGCCAAGTATTTTGCTGGGTATTGGGTCCACAATGATGAATAAGTTATACATACTATCTGCCCTCAAAGAGTTCTCAGCCTGATAGGGGATACCTGTGTGCACACAGATACACAGCCCTACCACATTATTTAAGTACATAACAAGAGTTGACCAAGATGGCCTTAATGTTTCCCTCAGCTTGATCAAATTTAGACAGGCTTCTCCCTGCCTCTAGGCCCCTGGCTTTCCTTTCACTCAGACCTGACAGATCCAGGGGGCCTACGGACCTAGGCCCCTGACCTCCCTTTCCTCAGAGCATTTACTTTAGAGAATTCTGACCTTTAAAGATGTAAATCTTTTAAAAATCTTCTTGTGAGTTTTACCACCTAGGAATGTCTTTCTCAAGGTCCTGGGAACCATTCCTTGCCTGTTTAATTTTCTCAGGTGCAATTTTTGCTCTGACAGAGTTAAGAAGGAAACCATCTGGACCTGCTTTCAGTGGAGCCTTCATGTGGGTGGCAGCTTCCTTTCATCCTTTCGGGTTCAGTTCACGTTATCACTTCCTCGGAATGGCCATACCTAACATCATGTTCTTTTCATTTAGACTACCTATTCTGAGTAGTTAATACACAGTAATTTGTGTTTACTCATTTAATGCCCCAATGTTTACTACTGGACCATAATCCAAAGTTCTACATGGTGTCTGTCTCACATCATTACTTCAGTTGTATGAACACATAAACCTGGACAATCTCAGATTTTGGACCATTTAATATGAGTGATGAGTAGGACTTACTCAGGTAAAGGTGTTAGGGGTGAGGTGAGGTAAGAGTGTCACAAGAAGGGGAAACAATATGGGATTAACCTTGAAGCAATAATGAGCCTGATGCAATCCAGGAGCTTAATAATGAACAGAATGAGGTAGAGATTGGGGTAATAAAATACCACAAGAAGGGGTGCTGAGATAGATCAGAATTAGACTGAACCAGGCAATACAGGTTAGAATGCAACTGAATTATGTTCCTGAAACATAAATCTAATTTTGTTTTTCTCTGCTTTAAATCAATCAAGTTTCTCATTTTCTTTAGAAACTCATAACATAACATGCAAAAGCCTTCATGTCCTATTTCCTATGTGTCCAAGTTCTTTTTACCTTGTCCATCAGGGTTCCAAACCTTCAGTTACACTAAACTGCTTACAGTTTGCCTACTATGCCAGGATTTTTTCTAAAAATACTCGATGTATTGTTACTTCCTTAACTTTATTCTCAGCTAATGTCTATCATTTCGGAACAAGTGCCAGAGATTCCTGTAAGAATTCTTAAACACTCCCCACTGCATTTAGGTTAAATGGACTTCCCCTGTGCTTCTCAGCACTCATGTGACTTTCTCTACATGTACATCTCGCACCATTTTATACTTGTGGTTTCGCCTGACAACTACCACCTCTTCCCATACTACGCAAGGACTCCTTGATCTTGCATTGTCTTTGTTTTCCCAATACTTCCCAGCATACCTGATATATAGTAGACATTCTAATTAATTAATTAATTCATGTTTGGATGAAGGGTTAAGAAAAGATTGGTACTTCAAAAAGATAGATGCTCCCCTATGTTTATTGCAGCATTATCTACAATAGCCAAGGTATGGAAAGCAGCTCAAGTGTGCATCGATGGATGAATGGCCAAAGAAAATGGAGCATGTGGACTCAACAAAATATTACTCAATCATAAGAGAGAATGAAATCTTGCCACTTGTGACAACATGGGTGGCCTAGAGGGTATTATGCTAAATGAAATAAGTTAGACACAGAAACACTAATACCATATGATTTCACGTATATATGTAAAAAATGAAATAACGAACAAGTGAATGAGCAGATTTTTGCTTGTTTGTTTGGGTTTTTTTTAAAGATTTTATTTACTTATTTATTTGAGAGAGAGAGAGAGAGTGAGCATGAGCTGGGTGAGAGGGGCAGAGGGAAAGAGAGAAGCAGCTGCTTCACTGAGCAGGAATCCTGACCTGGGGCTTGATCCCAGAATCCCGAGATCATGACCTGAGCCAAAGGCAGACAACCAAATGAGTCCCCCAGGTGCTCCACAAACAGATTCTTAAATAGTGAGAACAAACTGGTCGTTGCCAGGAGGGGAGGAAGGTCGGAGATGACAAAATAGGTGAAGGGGATTAAGCGCTACAAATTTCCAGTTATAAAATAAATAAGTCAAGGAGATGAAAACTACAGCATAAGGAATATAGTCAATAATACTGTAATACCATGATATGGTGACTACACTTACTGTGGTGAGCACTGAGTGATATACAGAATTGTTGAATCACTACATGGTCACTGTACACTTAAAACTAATATAACATTGTATGTCAACTATAGTTTAATAATTTAAAAAATAAAAAAATAAAATAAAATGGAGTCCTATTTACTTTAAAAAAGAATTAGTTTCACAAAGGGACAGGGAAAGAAAGATTGCTCTGTCTGATTTTCACATTTGATCCTCTGTCTGATGTTACCCTGAGAGAAAACTATGCTTCTAGCATCTCTGCTACCCTGTGTGTAAAGTTCAGAGTTGAAATTATAATTTCATACTCAATACAACATGCACAAATTGTTAATTGTTTAATAATTCTTGAATACTAGTAGTTGAATGAGTCTCAGGTGGTGATAGAAGGGATGGAGCCAAGAAAGCAGAATCCAGAAGTTTGTTTTCATTTCCTTTTGTTGCTATTACAAATTAGCACAAACTTAGTGGCTCAAACCAATACAAATGTATTGTTTTACAAAGTCCAAAATGGATCTTACTAGACCAAAATCATAGTATCTGCAGAGCTGCATTCCTTCTAGAAGCTCCAGGGAAAAATTTGTTCCTTGCCTTTTCCAGTTTGGAGAGGCTGCCTGCATTCCTTGGCTTGTGGCCACATCACTCAGAGCTCTGCTCCCATCATCACATCTTCTTTGACTCTCTTGCTTTCCTTTTCCCTGATAAAGACTCTTATGATTACATTGGCCCACCAAATATTTAGGATAATCTCACCATTTCAAGATCCTTAAATCAATCACATCTGTAAAGTCTCTTTAAATCATGTTTATTAGTTACCAAGGGCTGTCATGACAAATTACCATAAACTAGGTGGCATAAAACAAAAGCATTTATTTTCCCACAGTTCTGGAGGATAGAAATCTAAAATGAAGGTATTGGCAGAGTCCGTTCTTTCTGGACAAAGGGAGTATCTGTAAAAGTACATCTGTTCTATGCCTCTCTCCTAGGTCCTGGTGGTTGCCAGCAATCCTTGATGTGCCTTGGCTTACAGTCTTCTCACTCACTCTAATATCTGTGTTCACATGGCTACCTTAGTCTATATGCATCTGTGTCTCTGTTTTCTCTTTTTAAAAGGACACCACACATTGGATTAAGGCACACACAAATCTAGGAGGACCTCATGTTAATTACATCTGCAAAGACCCTCATTCCCACATTCTAAGGTTCCAGGTGCACATGAATTTGGGGGAATACTATTCAACCCAGTATACCATGTAAAGTAAGACAGTCACAGGTTCTGGGAATTAGGATATGAATCTCTTTAGTGTCAATTATTCTGCCTACAAAAGCTAATATCAAACTGAAAACAAAAGAAACATGTCAAGTGTGAGAATGAATATGTAGAAAGCAAAAACATTGAGAGCGGGGTAGATGCCAGTCAAACAATACTGAAACAGGAGCATCAAGAGTTTTGTAGAACCAGGAAACTTTCTGGCAGCTGGTAAGAAGAATTCTTGTTTGCGGCAAGAATATTCACTGAAACAACTTGCCTGAGAGAGAAGGTTTTCAACTGGCATAGACACTTGGCCTAGGAAGTTGTGCCCAAAAGTCTTTTCCTTAAATAACGCTACAAATACAAGAATAAGAAAGGAGGGGAGGAGGAAGATGAAGGAAAAGGAGGAGGAGAAGAAAGGGGAGGAAGGGGAGGAAAGGAGAGGGAGGAGGAGGAGGAGGAGGAGGAAAATAAGGGGGAGGGGGATAGCGCAGAAAAAGGGGAGGAGAATGACAGGAAAAAAGAATGGGACGAGAGCAGGAGAAACCTTAATACCAACATCATTATCACGAAGACCATCTGGGAAGACTAAGAACTGCATCTATTCTGGCAAGACCACTCCATCATTTCCGCTCAACATTCACAGCATCAGCACCACAATCAGCCTGAGAAATGATTGGGATTCACCCCATCATGCCTTACCTCCCCGCCTCAGGCAACACAAGAAGCTAAAGTCTCCCAAATCACCCTTCTTCTACCTCATTTTCACACTCTAATCTTACTTAGTCTTGCACCTCTTAAACTCCCACACTTCTGGTGTGCATTTGTGAACTGATGACCTCTTGACAGCAAAAACGTTCTCACTCATTTTTTTGAATGTTCATTTTGATGACCTGTTCTAAGACTTGGCACTTCACTGAGAGCATTACTCCCCCTGTTTAAAGTAATGAGTGTTTTACCTCAAGCATCCCTGAGACTGAAGGAGGAGTAAATGCCACTTCTTGCTTGTCTTACAATTTCTTTTCTTTTTTTTTTTTTAAGATTTTTATTTATTTATTTGACAGAGACAGACACAGCGAGAGAGAGAACACAAGGAGGGGGAGTGGTAGAGGGAGAAGCAGGCTTCCCACTGAGCAGGGATCCCGATGTGGGGCTCAATCCCAGGGCCCTGGCATCATGACCTGAGCCGAAGGCAGATGCTTAACGACTGAGCCACCCTGGCGCCCCTTGTCTTACAATGTCAATTTGAATCATTTGCTTCATGTTTGGATCATAGCTTTCTTTTATTGGAGTGAGGGGCAGTGAGGAAATGGTGGTGGTTATTTCTAGTACCCTTTCTTTTCTTGTTTGATATACATGCCTAATTGTAGTCCAGTCTTTCCTAACTCTAAGTCATACAAAATAATATATTGAATTGTTGTCTTGGAAAACTTCATATTAGAACCCTCTTTTCCCCTTTTCTCTTTCAATTGGTTACTGCTGAATAGTACTGCCTAGGCATTATCCTAGGATTTCGTTTCAGTGATTTTCTGGATCAGAGCCATTATTAACCGGGATCTTACATTCTTTCTTCTTATTTACCATCATTTTGCTCAAGTACATTATATAGCTTAGTATATATTACACATATTGTTTACATAATATATACCTTTGGTATTATACATATAAATACATACAACTGTCATATCTATACCCTTATATATATCAATGTTATAAATTTGCTTTTGACTGATAAAGGGGTTTGTGACAGTCCCCCCCCCCACCTGCCCACCAAAATATGGCACTTTGGCATGTGGATTGTTTTTGAGTTGAAGGCAATGGAGACCCTGTGGGCTCAAGAGAAACTTTTCACCCTCTGTTAACTATATAGAAGAATATAATTATATTGGGCGTTTTTCCCAAAATAAGGGTTCTTAGCAGAGATAAATTTTATCTGAGTGACCCATCAGGATAACAGGGCAAGCATCTAATTACCAAATAACAGTTCTCCTTACCACCCTATGAAATGCATTCCTTTCCTCTGAAGTCCCAGACCGCTACCCCCTACTCCTTAGTTCAGAATGACATATATATCTCATTTTGCCTGTCTTTGGAATTTCCATGTCTGTGTGGATTCCCTGTATATACATTATTAGATTTGATTTTCTCCTGCTAATCTGTCTCATGTCAATTTGATTCTTAGCCCAGCCATAAGGACCTTTGAGGGGATAGGAATTCTTGCTCCCACACTGACTTCTTTAGACCATGTCATTCATAATATACATATTTTTAAGTTTTTATTTAAATTCTAGTTAGTTAATATATAGTGTAATATTGGTTTTAGGAGTAGAATTTAGTGATTCTTCATCTATATATTAACACCCAGTGCTCATCACAACACGTGCCCTCTTAATACTCATTACCCATTTAGCTCCTCCTCTGCCCATCTCCCCTCCAGCAACCCTCAGATTGTTTTCTATAATTAAGAGTGTCTTATGGTTTGCCTCCCTCCTTTTTTTTCCTTTCTCCTATGTTCATCTCTTTCGTTTCATAAATTCCACATATGAGTGAAATCATACGGTATTTGTTTTTCTCTGATTGACTTATTTTACTTAGCATAATACACTCCAGTTCCAGCCATGTCCTTGCAAATAGAAAGAGTTCATTCTTTTTGATGGCTGAGTAATATTCCATCATATATATATATACACACACACCCAGGCGCCCTACTGATGTTTATTTTTAAATGTAGTAATTATATAGAATAGATTATTATTCAAGCAAGTTGAATAATAATAATTTGAGCATCTCCTTACCTCCCTGCCCCAGAGATAAGCCCATAATGCCTCTATAAGAATTATTAGTACATGGGGTGCCTGGGTGGCTCAGTCATTAAGTGTCTGCCTTCGGCTCAGGTCATGATCCCAGGGTCCTCGGTTCGAGCCCTGCATTGGGCTCCCTCCTCTGCAGGAAGCCTGCTTCTCCCTCTCCCACTCCCCCTGCTTGTGCTCCCTCTCTCATTGTGTCTCTCTCTGTCAAATAAATAAAATCTTAAAAAAAAAAAGAATTATTGGTACAGAAACTATAAAATATAAATATATATAAATATATAATATATAATATAAATATATAATAAGTTCATTTAACCTGGAAATGAAAGGATGAGAAAGAGTGGGAAATAACTAGAGTAAAAAAATAAAATAAAATCATAATTATATTTTTATAGCATGTGTTGCTGAGGTAATCAAGATACATACTCATTTCTACTCAATTTGTTTATGCTTAAGGCTTTTAATATAGGTCAGGGGATAATAAATTAGTTATTAATTTTATCAAAATATTCAAAGTATATAACAAGTGAGTACTCTTCTCCCCTGCTCTGCTTATTTTATCTGCAGATGATATATTACTTTACTGTTCTAGAAATGCCAAAGATAAATTTGAGAATTTTCAAAAGTTTTATTCTGCATGAAGAAATTACTTATAGCTATTTGTTTTTGTTTTTGTTTTTTTTAACATTTTATTTATTTATTTGACAGAGAGAGACACAGCAAGAGAGGAAACACAAGCAGGGGGAATGGGAGAGGGAGAGGCAGGCTTCCCGCGGAGCAGGGAGCCCGATGCGGGGCTCGATCCCAGGACCCTGGGATCATGACCTGAGCCGAAGGCAGACACTTAACGACTGAGCCACCCAGGCGCCCCTACTTATAGCTATTTGAAATAGAATCAGAAAAATATAAACCATTTTTAAATATATTTAATTAATAGAAAGCCTTTAAATAATTTCTTGGGATTCAGGTTTTAGGTGAAATTATTTTTTTCCTACAGAATTAGAATGTTTATAAACCTAGATTTTTTAGAGTATTTAAACATTTTTTGTATTTGTGGGATATAAAGAATTTAACAATTTGAGCAGAGGATGAGCTGGTTCCTATGAGATATAAAGGCACTGTACTGAAAACATAGACAAGGGAAAGAGGAGACACGAGTGTCTCGCTGCCCTATCGCCCTACTACTACCTATTGCTATCATAGGGTAGTTTGACCTACTCTAAGATTGAAGGCTATGTTGGGGGCAAATACTATACTTTTTCTATATCCATATAATACCATTCTTATTGTCTCAGCAAAGTCTTAAAACACGATATATACTCAATATTGAATATACATCCTAAGTTCTAATTTTCAGCACATGACTATATTGGAGTAGGGATAGAGACAAATAATTAGAAATAGGTCAATAAAAGAGTAAGAAATGACTGTGGCTGAAAAACTGTGGTTCTGTCAATTTTGTGGGTTCTCTTAGGAAAGGACTGCATGGAAAGCTATTATTTGTTAGCTTTGACTAAAAAAAGAGAAACACAGACAAACGAAGTATCTGATTTTGAGGATGAGAACACGTGCATAGGTATGGACCTGACTATGTGTCTATGAGGGTGTGTGTCAAAAATAGCCATGGAAGTGTATCACATTTATCATACTTCACTTAAACTAAAAAATGCAACAATTTATTTATTTTTTTTTTTTAAGATTTATTTATTTATTTGACAGAGAGACACACAGTGAGAGAGGAAACACAAGCAGGGGGAGTGGGAGAGGGGAAGCAGGCTTCCCATGGAGCAGGGAGCCCGATGCAGGGCTCGATCCCAGGACCCTGGGATCATGACCTGAGCCGAAGGCAGATGCTTCACGACTGAGCCACCCAGGCGCCCCCAAAATGCAATGATTTAAACAGCAACTCTCTAAGTTCCTGACTCTACTTAAACCAGTTCTCTCTCCAACAATTAGCAAATGTTGGCTTGAGACACAAAATTAAAAATTTAATTAGCAGATCTAGGAATTTTTAGAATATACTTCCAAGTCTTCTTAAAAAGATAAAAACAAGAAAGGAAACTAGTACTCACACCTCATAATAAACCCAAGAGCAGAATCCAAGGAGTAAAGTAACTTCCCCCTAAATATTGGGTTCTCCTCCCGGAAAAGACAAGTAGAGAATGGAATGTAATTTCTAAAATGGATCCTTTACAAAGTCACATTGTGCTGCTTAATGACACATAGTTCCTGATGAGCATTCCAAATTACAAGGTAGCTGTTCGAATAGAATTTAAACCAAGGGCTTCATTGATATGCTTCCTAAAACAAGGGGCTCTTTTAATTAGAAAAATCTATGGTGCTTTCTTTTTTGGCAGTATTTGTGGGGGTTCCCACCAGAGAGGTCCCACAGGCAGCCAAGTGCAGGAAACACGCAGAGATTTTTTGCTTTGCAAAGCTGTCTCACCCTCCACACTCCACAGACCCATAAACCTTCCAGAGCCCAGAGATCAAAGATTGTTTTCCCATCAGATTTTAAATAGTCCAAGGAATGTCTTCCTGCTATTTAGAGTGCACAAAATACAATACACACGACTTTATTTTTCCCTTTCTATTAGCCTATAGCCATATGACACAAGATACTGGCTCACTTGGTGTCTGTTCTCTGTACTTAAGGGAGGAAAAAGACTATTAGCAAACTTATGTTCATTATCAAGTATACCATTCACCCTTAATCAGATTTGATCATTTTTCTCTGCTCTTCACAAAAATGCTAATGAGTTATGTGCATATATAGGCATGTGTTGGAATTATCTACATAGTCTGCTTTTGGCTACCCAGAGATCCTTTCTCATCTGACCTCTTTCAATGTCTGTAGATTGAAAGTTTGGTCATTATCTGACCCCTGTGTTTTCACATAACATTGGTGTTACTGACGTAGAAGTACTGTTTCTGAAATAGACTGTTATTTCAATGTCAATAACACAGAAATCCTGTGCATCTTTTCCTTAGTTTCCCCCAATGGTAACATCTTGAAAAATTATAATACAATCTCATAACCAGGATTCTGACACTGATTCAACCCACCTATCCTACTGAGATATTTTTCATGTGTACATGTGTATTTAGTTTTAAGCAATGGTATCACATGTGTAGGTTTGTGTATCTACTACCACTGTCAGGAAACAGAACGGTTCTTTCAAAACAAGTGTCCATTTTGCCCTTTGATAACTACTTTCACCTCCCTTTCTTACCCCTACCACCACAACCACAAGCCCGGGCTATCATATTTATTTTTACAACCAACTTTTATTAATAGTCACAACTACTGATTTTAATATTATTACTGATGTAGTTTCAGTTTTAAATAAACTTAATATAAATTTGCACAAAATATGCATAGATCTTTAAAAAAAGGAAAATGATAATGCAGGTGTTCTGGAGATATGAAAAATCAATAAAATTGAGGAAATGTTACAATTGGTGATAACAGGGAAATGACAGATTAACGAGGATGAGGAAATTACTTTAGTCAGAGCACATGATGCACATTCAGGAGTTAGAACAGCAGTGGTTCTCAAATTTTAGTGTACGGAAGTGCATACTAGCATCACCTTAATGACTTTTTAACCCTGATTGCGAGACCCCACCACCAGAGCTTCGGACTCAGTAGGTCTGGAATGAGTTCTCAGAATTTCCATGCCTTAAAAGTTCCCATGTTTTGAGGACCAGTGAAATAGAGAGTAGAGCTTATGTTGAAGGTTAGGCCTGGGAAGTAGGGGTTCAAACGAAGGAAGATGGCTGGCTGAGGAGACTTTATTTTATAGGCAATGTGGAGCCATTGCAGCTTTCGCAACAGAAGACCACACAGGACTAACGCAGACTTTAGGAAGAACAATCTAGGGATAAATGAGGTAAATAATTTAACAGCAAAAAATACAGAAACAATGTAGGATGAGTTAGGAAATTAAATGTGATGGCAAAGGATCTATTCAAGTGAGAAACAGAATCCCAGAATTGAGAATTAAAGAGGAGATACTCCAATACCTAATTAGAAGGTAGTTGTGTGGAATGCAGATTTATACTGACAAACCCCTTTTGTCTTCTTTCTTAGCCTCTCTATGTCTTCTTAAATTCTGTAACTCTATTTTCCAGAGAAGAATCTTTGCAGCAGGAAACACATCCAAACATATCTTACACTTTTTATTTTATTTTATTTTTAAAGATTTTATTTATTTATCTGAGACAGAGAGAATGAGAGAGACAGAGAGCACATGAGAGGGGGGAGGGTCAGAGGGAGAAGCAGGCTCCCTGCCGAGCAGGGAGCCCGATGCGGGACTCGATCCCGGGACTCCAGGATCATGACCTGAGCCGAAGGCAGTCGCTGAACCAACTGAGCCACCCAGGCGCCCCTCTTACACTTGTTAAGTTACAATCTTAGCCTATTCCTTTTATCTTGCTGGGAATGACTGCTGATGCAAGTGGAGAGTATGAAAACTTTGGTTTGCAACTGTGGTTTGAATTATAAATATTATCTGGCTTAATTGGTACCTGGGGGTCTTGAGCTAATTCTTCAAAACCTAAATTCTACATTAGTCACTTTGTTTTTCCTGCTTCTCTTTCTTTGCATCCTCATTTCTGTTTTCTAGTTTCTTTCTTTTTCTTTCTTTTTTTTTTTTAACCTAGGTTGTCAAGTAGACAGGTTCTTTCATCAAAAAAACAATTGTAATTTTAAGGGCAAACTGAATGCCAAAGAAAAAAATGTTAAAGATGACACTGTTTTAGATTACACTGTAGAAAGATTTTCAAGGAATTTCAAAACACATGTTTCAAAGAAGTGACAACCCATTTTGCTTTCCCTTGTAAATTCAAAGTGCAACACAGCATTCGCTCTTCTGACCAAGTACTTACACACTTTATCTTATTCAGGATTCTGAGATATCTGGAACACTTGTTGGGATCCTTGGATGTGTATGTGAATCAGTTATTGAGTTTATATTCTGACAGAGAAAACCCTTAATTTCCCCTTTATGATATTTTTCCGAGCAAAAAATGACTAAAGAAATTAAGATTTATAAGAGTCACTTATGTCAGAGACAAGTGAAAATAAATATAAATTAGACATCACCCAGCAAGAACTATGGCACAGTACAGAAAACACAGGGTACCTCATTATAGAAATAAACTGCATTGTCTGACTAAGGTAGTAATGGCTCTTTTCTATGCTTTCAATAAAATTCAAACACAAATATCAAACCATAATGTCTTTCAGGAAAAGCAATGTGTTATTTGGAATTTATTTATTTATGTTTGAGAAACATCCCTCAGGGGAAGAAAGACTCAATTTTTCATTGCTCTATCAATAAAATAGAAGGCTATCCAAAGCCAGGACCGTTACACACAGAAAAAGTAATGGCCACTCAAGGAAAACTACTAGATTTGGAAGTGGGCAAATCTCATAATGTTGATGGTGACCGTGGATGGTCTAAATCTGATAATCTCAAATTTTATATCATACTCACAATAAGAGTAGGCTTTGAAATAAGTCATAAGATTTCCTTTAGACACTTTTTGAGAAAGGGCCACTTTAGAAGAGAAATAGCAGGATAAGATGATTATTAGTGTTCACTTAGATCCTGTTCAAATTCTACTGTGTTCAAATACATAGATACTGGTTCCTACATAATGGTCAAAAGACGCTTTACATGTTGTCTTCATAAATCAACTAAAATGTTTTCAAAGAGGACAGAAACAACAAACAAAATATTTGTTTCAGTTTCTCCTTTTTTGGTAAACTAACACAATTTGATTTAGTCAGCCAGTTTCCGGGGAGTTTAGTAAATTGTGCAAATAAGGCATGAAGTCTTGGTATGTAAAGGTAGGCGAAAGACAGAGAGAGGCCAGGCACACATTCCCATAGTTTCCAATCCTTGATCAACAAAACAAAAGCCTGTCATACTCATCAAAACTTATAATTAGTTTAGATTACCAGTAGAAAGTGATCACCTCTCTTAATGTTAATTCTTTCATTCCTTTTGCACCTATTTTGGTTGTCTTTGACCCTACACTGTGAACTCCACCATTTTCTTAGTATTACTTTACAACTCTGTGCCTTGCCTTTAGGATCTGATGTGTGCTGGGTTTCTGACTCTAGGGTTGGCCACTATGGTTATTGGGAAAAAAAATCCTCCATTCCTAATTGTGGTTCCCTTCTTAATAATAATTATCATAAAAACAGCAAAATACTCTTTATATTTTTCACCCAGTAAAGTATTAGAACTTCAAAACATCTGGCGTTGACCACATAGACAGGCCTGGTTTTTTATGCAGTGTTTTATTACATTATCATATTTAAACTGATCCATAAAACCAGAATTTCAATGTGTTAATCTCTGATGAGAAATAAAATAGTAAGAAGTTCAGTTACTTGAAATTATTTGCTAAGTTTGCTTGATAATCCTAGAATTCAAACAAAGAAGTTGGTTGTGCAATTTGAATTTTTAAATAAGTTGCCATCCATAAAACAAGTGAAAGAGACTAGTTGACTCTAAGACTGCTAGGAACATTTCTTGTCCATGGATGGCTCTTCCTTCTTGATAACTTGAATGTGCCCACGTGGATTCATCTGAAGGGCCAGTACCTTAGTTTAGTCTTTGCTGGTTTTTATTTGTCTTATGGTTCTGCTTATCTATTGCTATATACCAAATCACCCCAAAATAGTGGCTAAAAATGATAACATCATGTATTTTGCTCACAAATCTGAGGTTACAGGGCTCAGTCAAGGCAACTGGGTTTTCTTTTGGGGGGATCACATTAAGTTTTAATCAGATGGCAGCTGGGGTAGAGTCATCTTTGAAGGCTTCTTCACTAGCACTTTTGGTGAACAAGATGGGAAGAACCAAAGATCTATGTATGGCTCCATAGTGTTCCCTTTCTTTATGTGGTCTCATCACTGCTCTCTTTACATGTTGATTTCAGGCCTGCCAGAATTCTTCCATGTATACCATTTTTTAAGAGAACAGTATACACATGAGACAGCAGTTCTACATTGGCCTTATCCAGAGGAGCAGCACCATTTTTTTTTTTTTTTCTGGAGAGCAGTGACTTCTTTCAACAGCTACATTTCATGTCCCTGGAAATGGGCAAGCATGAGTAAGACTTAATGTTTGCCATCTCAAGCATTCTTTCATGTGACCCCAGGATGCAAGGGAGCCAGGAGATCAGGCTTGACGCTGACTTTACATCTGCCTTCTTAAGTAGTTTTACACCTATGTCTTCTTTCAATTCACATCTCAAATGGAATTATAATACATGAGTACAGACAGACCAAGGAAAACAGCCAGTCCACCAGCATCAAAGTCAGACACATCTGTGAAAAAAATTTTTCTGGCAGGCATCCTACTCTGGATTATAACATTAATAAAAACAATGACAGACAAAAACCCAATAAAACAGGTTATGTAGAGCCTACTGAAAGATTTGCACTAATGAGGAGACTGTCTCTGTCCTTATCATCAATGCACTGCATCAAAAAGCTGCCAATCTTCTCTAGTGCCAGGCCACCTCAAACAAGAGTTAACTTATAAAGATTACAAGTCGAGAGGGCCAAGGTGTTTCCCTAAGGGAGGTGTGAGTTACTGTAAAAGATAATGAAGGTTTTCCAATGATAATGAAAGGAATACATGGACAAAAGAACCAAGGTTTTCCTCTTCCATAGCCATTTTAATTTGTGCATCACTGTTCCAAATGAGCAACAGTGTACAGATCTTTCACTCTTGGTAAATTTATTCCTATGTATTTTATTCTTATGTTATTGTAAATGGCATTATCTTCTTAATTTTTCTCTGATAGTTTGCTGTTAGCAAAGAGAAACAAATTTTCCTAGGCCAGATTGATGGTTTGTGTGATGGTTAATTTTATGTGTCAATTTGGCTAGGCAATAGTACCCACATATTCAATCAAACATTATTATAGGTGTTCCTGTTGTTAAAAACAAAAAACAAAACAAAAAAATCCCCACAAGCTCAAAATGGTGTCACTTAGACTGAGTTCCCAAACCAGGGCTTAATACCCAATCTAATTGCAGTTTCAACCTCTTCTTAGAAATGCGGCTTTAACTGGTCAGTCAGGAAATTTTTCTTTCCATCCATGCCAGTGAGTGTTACAGGGGTCCTCTCCATCCCCAAAAGAAAGTTAGGTAATCTCTATAACAAAATGCCTTGCATTTTGCCCTAGCAAACAGCCTCCTCTGGAACAATCCTTTTCTTTTGCTAGTAACTTTCTTGCGCCTATCCACCATCTATAAGAACCTTCCATTTTGTAGAACTCTTCTAAGTTGAGCTTTCTACTTGCAGTTGAGCTTCAGCCCGATTCATGAATCATTTAATAAATCCAGTTAAATCTTCAAATAACGTGGTTGAATTTTGTTACTTAACACTGTGAAGGTACTTTGTAGATGTGGTTAACATCTACAATTAGTTGACTTCAAATAAAGGAAATTGTCCTTGATAATGCTGGTGAGCCTCATCTAATCAGTGTAGAGCAAAGCTGAGGTTTCCTTGAGAAAGAAGAAATTGTTCCTTAAGAGTGCAGCTTCAGCTACTACCCCAGACTTTCGAGACTATTTATCTATAGATTTCAAACTTGTCAGCTCCCATAATAGCTTGAGCCATTTCTTTGAAATAAATCTCGATTTCTATCCCTATCTATGTATTCCACTGGCTCTGTTTCTCTGGAGAACACTGACTGAGAGAATTGGTAATAGAGTGATCATATAATCTATCATCCAAACTGGTACGCTTTTGAGCGTGAAAGGGGCATTATTAATAATCATGCCAGGGGGCGCCTGGGTGGCTCAGTTGGTTAAGCGACTGCCTTCGGCTCAGGTCATGATCCTGGAGTCCCTGGATCGAGTCCTGCATTGGGCTCCCTGCTCGGCAGGGAGTCTGCTTCTCCCTCTCCCACTCCCCGTTTGTGTTCCCTCTCTTGCTGTGTCTTTCTCTGTCAAATAAATAAATAAAATCTTTAAAAAAAAATAATAATCATGCCAGGAAACTGGCATAAACCAGACCTTTGCCAGGTAAACAATGATAAAGGGTTCCCTTAGATAAAATAAATCTTATCCATCCAGAGCTACCAAAATAATCCAATTGAGAAAAGAGGTGTTTCTGTTTTTGCTTTATTTTTAAGAAAATCTAGTTAGTTATCAAAAGTGGTTGGAACTACAGTAAAGAAACAAATCACTACGTAATTTGTAGAGAAATCACCTATTAGCATTTTAGAAAGCATTTTCTTCTCTTTTGACATTTTGTAAAGGTCAAAAGTTTGGAATCCTACAATCATTTTGCATTTCAAAAGTGATGAATCAAAAGATAATTCAGAATCCCCCCAAAATAATGACAAGCATTCAGACCTGATGCTCTTTTTTTATATATGGATTTTTTAAATTTTTTTATTGTTATGTTAATCCCCATACATTACATCATTAGTTTTAGATGTAGTGTTCCATGATTCATTGTTTGTGCATAACACCCAGTGCTCCATGCAGAACGTGCCCTCTTTAATACCCATCACCAGGCTAACCCATCCTCCCACCCTCCTCCCCTCTAGAACCCTCAGTTTGTTTTTCAGAGTCCATCGTCTCTCATGGTTCGTCTACCCCTCCGATTTCCACCCCTTCATTCTTCCCCTCCTGCTATCTTCTTTTTTTTTTCTTAACATATATTGCATTATTTGTTTCAGAGGTACAGATCTGTGATTCAACAGTCTCACACAATTCACAGCGCTCACCAGAGCACACACCCTCCCCAGTGTCCATCACCCAGTCACCCCATCCCTCCCACCCTACCCCCCACTCAAGCAACCCTCAGTTTGTTTCCTGAGATTAAGAATTCCTCATATAAGTGAGGTCATATGATACATGTCTTTCTCTGATTGACTTATTTCGCTCAGCATAATACCCTCCAGTTCCATCCACGTCATTGCAAATGGCAAGATCTCATTCCTTTTGATGGCTGCATAATATTCCATTGTATATATATACCACTTCTTCTTTATCCATTCATCTGTCGATGGACATCTTGGCTCTTTCCACAGTTTGGCTGTTGTGGACATTGCTGCTATAAACATCGGGGTGCACGTACCCCTTCGGATCCCTACTTTTGTATCTTTGGGGTAAATACCCAGTAGTACAATTGCTGGGTCATAGGATAGCTCTATTTTCAACTTTTGGAGGAATCTCCATACTGTTTTCCAGAGTGGCTGCACCAGCTTGCATTCCCATCAACAGTGTAGGAGGGTTCCCCTTTCTCTGCATCCCTGCCAACATCTGTCGTTTCCTGACTTGTTAATTTTAGCCATTCTGACTGGTGTGAGGTGGTATCTCATTGAGGTTTGGATTTGGATTTCCCTGATGCCCAGTGATGTTGAGCACTTTTTCATGTGTCTGTTGGCCATTTGGATGTCTTCTTTGGAAAAACGTCTGTTCATGTCTTCTGCCCATTTCTTGATTGGATTCTTTGTTCTTTGGGTGTTGAGTTTGATAAGTTCTTTATAGATTTTGGATACTAGCCCTTTATCTGATATGTCATTTGCAAATATCTTCTCCCATTCTGTCGGTTGTCTTTTGGTTTTGTTGACTGTTTCCTTTGCTTTGCAAAACTTTTTATCTTGATGAAGTCCCAATAGTTCATTTTTGCCCTTGCTTCCCTTGCCTTTGGCAATGTTTCTAGGAAGAAGTTGCTGCGGCTGAGGTCAAAGAGATTGCTGCCTGTGTTCTCCTCAAGGATTTTGATGGACTCCTGTCTCACATTGAGGTCTGTCAACCACTTGGAGTCTATTTTTGTGTGTGGTGCAAGGAAATGGTCCAGTTTCATTCTTCTGCATGTGGCTGTCCAATTCTCCCAACACCATTTGTTGAAGAGACTGTCTTTTTTCCATTGGACATTCTTTCCTGCTTTGTCAAAGATGAGTTGACCATAGAGTTGAGGGTCCATTTCTGGGCTCTCTATTCTGTTCCATTGATCTATGTGTCTGTTTTTCTGCAGTACCATACTGTCTTGATGACAGCTTTGTAATAGAGCTGGAAGTCCGGAATTCTGATGCCACCAGTTTTGCTTTTCTTTTTCAACATTCCTCTGGCTATTTGGGGCCTTTTCTGGTTCCATACAAATTTTAGGATTATTTGTTCCATTTCTTTGAAAAAAAGTGGATGGTATTTTGACGGGGATTGCATTGAATGTGTAGATTGCTCTAGGTAGCATTGACATCTTCACAGTATTTGTTCTTCCAATCCATGAGCATGGAACATTTTTCCATTTCTTTGTGTCTTCCTCAATTTCTTTCATGAGTATTTTATAGTTTTCTGAGTACAGATCCTTTGCCTCTTTGGTTAGATTTATTCCAAGTATCTTACGGTTTTGGGTGCAATTGTATATGGGACAGACTCCTTAATTTCTCTTTCTTCTGTCTTGTTGTTGGTGTATAGGCATGCCACTGACTTCTGTGCATTGATTTTATATCCTGCCACTTTACTGAATTCCTGTATGAGTTCTAGCAGTTTTGAGGTGGAGTCTTTGGGGTTTTCCACATAAAGTATCATATCATCTGCAAAGAGTGAGAGTTTGACTTCTTCTTTGCCGAATTGGATGCCTTTGATTTCTTTTTGTTGTCTGATTGCTGTGGCTAGGACTTCCAATACTATGTTGAATAGCAGTGGTGATAGTGGACATCCCTGCCGCATTCCTGACCTTAGGGGGAAAGCTCTCAGTTTTTCCCCATTGAGAATGATATTTGCTGTGGGTTTTTCATAGATGGCTTTTATGATATTAAGGTATGTACCCTCTATCCCTATACTCTGAAGAGTTTTGATCAAGAAAGGATGCTGTACTTTGTCAAATGCTTTTTCTGCATCTATTGAGAGGATCATCTGATTCTTGTTCTTTCTTTTGTTAATGTATTGTATCACATTGATTGATTTGCGGATGTTGAACCAACCTTGCAGCCCAGGGATAAATCCCACTTGGTCGTGGTGAATAATCCTTTTAATGTACTGTTGGATCCTATTGGCTAGTATTTTGGTGAGAATTTTTGCATCCATGTTCATCAGGGATATTGGTCTGTAGTTCTCCTTTTTGATGGGGTCTTTGTCTGGTTTTGGGATCAAGGTAATGGTGGCCTCATAAGATGAGTTTGGAAGTTTTCCTTCCATTTCTATTTTTTGGAACAGTTTCAGCAGAATAGGTATTATTTCTTCTTGAAATGTTTGGTAGAATTGCCCTGGGAAGCCATCTGGCCCTGGGCTCTTGTTTGTTGGGAGATTTTTGATGACTGCTTCAATTTCCTTAGTGGTTATGGGTCTGTTCAGGTTTTCTATTTCTTCCTGGTTCACTTTTGGTAGTTGATACATCTCTAGGAATGCATCCATTTCTTCCAGGTTATCTAATTTGCTGGCATAGAGTTGCTCATAATATGTTCTTATAATTGTTTGTATTTCTTTGGTGTTGGTTGTGATCTCTCCTCTTTCATTTATGATTTTGCTGATCTGGGTCATTTCTCTTTTCTTTTTGATAAGTCTGGCCAGGGGTTTATCAATCTTGTTAATTCTTTCAAAGAACCAGCTCCTAGTTTCGTTGATCTGTTCTACTGTTCTTTTAGTTTCTATTTCATTGATTTCTGCTCCGATCTTTATGATTTCTCTTCTCCTGCTGGGTTTAGGCTTTATTTGCTGTTCTTTCTCCAGCTCCTTTAGGTGTAGGGTTAGGTTGTGTACTTGAGACCTTTCTTGTTTCTTGAGAAAGGCTTGTATTGCTATATACTTTCCTCTTAGGACTGCCTTTGCTGCATCCCAAAGATTTTGAATAGTGGTGTTTTCATTTTCATTGGTTTCCATGTATTTTTTTAATTCTTCTTTAATTTCCTGGTTGACCCATTCATTCTTTAGTATGATGCTCTTTAGCCTCCATGTATTTGAGTTCTTTCTGACTTTCCTCTTGTGATTGAGTTCTAGTTTCAAAGCATTGTCAGACCTGATTCTCTTAATGCACTTAATGTAGTTGTGCAATTATCCAAGTTTAACCCTCCTCATCGTAGCCCTATTCAAATCTGTTATTTTTGAACAAAGTAGGTTTTACATGACTACTAACTGGCTGAGGATCAAGAAAAAGTGACTTTGTGAAACTGAATGTTGTTAGCACTTCTATTTAATCTGCATTTGTGTCAGTCTGTCAACTGTAAATAACTTGGTAACTTGGAAATATAGTCTACCATTGCCAATCAAAGTATATATCTACATGCATTTTTTTTTTCTTTTTTGAAAACTAGCAATGTGCAGAATCCTATTTTGCCTCTCAGATGAATTTGACAAAGAACGAGTCACATTCATGGCTGGGCCCTCTCAATATCTAATACCTTTGCTATAGTGATGAAAACTGTGACTTGGAAAATTATTGTTAAAATCTCTGATAGTAATACTGAAAACTATATGAACACTAGATAACTCTAACTTCATATGCAGCTTAAATAGAACCAATTCCAACATTCTGGAAAATATCAATACAGTTGACAATTTAATGCTGTCAAAAAGGGATACTGTAGACCTTGTCTTCACACTTGCTCCTCCTTTTATATGTTCTACATACACTATAGAGCTTCAATGATTAATCCAAAAAGAATCTTTTCTTCTCATGAGAATTTCTGGAAGGAAGCTTAAATACCAAAAAGGTAAAGAGAGAGGGAGAGACAGAAACTATGAGAGCAAAAAAGAGTGGTAGAACTTACCCAAGAAATTAAGATTATATTTTATAAGTAACTATCAATTCAAAAGACTTTAATTAAATGCCCAGTAACAGAAAATGTTATCAGATATATTTTATAATGGCTCTTCTGGATAAAGGAATGATGGGGTACTTAACTGATAGATCAGTCGATCTTAAAAAGACATACAGACACAGCTAGTGACATTTAAAAATTCTGTTATGTTTTATACACAGATGCACATACACACATATTTTCTTTTTCTCTTTCTTTCTCTTTCTCTTTCTCTCTTTCTTTCTTTCTTTCTTTCTTGTTTGAGAGAGAGAGAGAGAGAGTAGAGAGGTAGAAGGAGAAGCAGGCTCCCTGCTGAGCAAAGAGGCTGATGTGGGACCTTATCCCAGGACCCTGGGATCATGATCTGAGCTGAAGGGAGATGCTTAATCGACTGAGCCACCCAGGTGTCCCTAAAAAAAAAAAATCTCTTAAAAAAAAATAACTTTCAGGAAGAAAAAAAAACAAAAACACAAACAAAATTCATCTTCATTAAAACATTCTAGCAAACAGATATATTTGGAAAGCATATCAGTTCATTTTATAAAGCTAGCATATTGCTAATATCAAATGTAATTATAATTAGCATTCATTCCTCACCCTGTCTCCTTATCTCAGTTCTCACACACAGCTACAGACTAATACTACATGGGAAACACCACAGGAGGACATAGGTTAATAGCCACGTAATTCTAGAGGAGAAGAAAGGGATTTTTTTAAATGTCTATAAAGATAGAAACTATTTAAAATTTCTTTTTTGGGGGCGCCTGGGTGGCTCAGTCATTAAGCGTCTGCCTTAGGCTCAGGTCATGATCCCAGCGTCCTGGGATCGAGCCCCACATCGGGCTCCCTGGTCAGTGGGAAGCCTGTTTCTCCCTCTCCCACTCCCTCTGCTTGTGTTCCCTCTCTTGCTGGGTCTCTCTCTGTCAAAATAAAATAAAATAAAATCTTAAAAAAAAAATAAATAAATAAATAAAATAAAATTTCTTTTTCTTTTTTTTTTAAGATTTATTTATTTTAGAGAGAGAGAAAGAGAACACAAGCAGGAGGGGCAGAAAGGGAGGGAAAGAGAATCTCATGCAGACTGCACGTTGAGTGAAGAGCCCTACATGGGGCTTGATTTCACAACCCTGAGATCACGACCTGAGCGCAAACCAAGAGTTAGATGCTTAACCAACGGTGCCTCCCAGGTGCCCCTAAAAATTCTTAAAAAGCATGTGTACAGTGTAATGAACTAAAGCACAAACAAAAATTCACTCAAATATTAGTTTCAATATTTGTTAGAGTGCATGATTACTAAAAATGGGCAAACTTCTTCCACTGCCATTTCAATCCAGCACAGTCACTCCGTGTCATCTCATCACCTCTGTGGGTTATTCTCCCTGACTTGAAAGCTAGCAGAGTATTCAGCAGTGCTTCCAGATGCTCATTAAAATCACCTTGGGGAGCTTTCAGAAAATAGCTGCTTGCACCTTGTGCCAACTACTCCATTGGAATCTTTAGAGGTAAGATGTAGGTATTTTTTATAGTCATCTAAAATAAAAGTATTTTCACGAGAGTTGACTGAAGTTTTCTTTAAAATTTTTAGAGAAGTTAAAAAGGACATCTCTTCATTACAAGTAACAAAAGCTACAGACATTTACTTAAATTATATGAGGAAATGCTTTCCCATTTTTTTTTTGCATTCAAATAACCCTAATATTTTGTTCTACCTTGAAATTGTGCAAATTTTCATCTGAAATGTATTAAAAATAGCTTAAATATGTATTTACTTGTTGATGCCTTTGAAGAAGTGCTGTGATAGGGGTAAAAGAGAAGGAACAGGATCAATATACTGCATATATTCCAAACATATCCCAAAATTCCTCTTAACTCATTTATCTCCTCAAAGTCCCGTACAAGAGCTAACTTCAACTACCTCCTTTCTCTATTTGTAATATTCTTATTTAGTAAATTCTCAAAATCTTACCAACCCAAGCTTTTTGCCTTGCCCTTTTCCTACTGGTTCAGTTCTTTGTTAGATGGATTACTGTCAGAGGTTCATTCAGATTCCCTAATTGCTTCTTAAGTATCAGAGGAGAACAGAAAAACCTCAAAACCTTAGGTTCTGGAAGTATGAGGAGTGAAAATATATAATTACTTTATCTATATCACAATTATAAATGCCATGCTTAGAAAACTGACAATATTTTCCAATAGAGAATAAGAGATTTATTGTAATATAACACATTATTTTAAGGCGGATTAATGATAATGGAATTGATGTAGTAACAACATTACATTACCTTAAAGAATGTTGAATTTCAGTATTACATTTTAAAGAAATCAGGAAAAAATTGTCAAAAAGTAGGGAAATTATGGAAAATAAGTTTATAGTAGGCTTCAAGAGATGTTATATATATTTCTATTTAGATGACAATACATATATTAATTTCATTCCTCATAGGAACGTTAAAGTGCTTTAACCAGTCATGTTATTGGATTTACAACAACATTATTAGTTGCTGGAAGTGTTGGAAAACTAATTTCTTTAAAATAGAAACTATATTTTTCTTTCTGTACTTATATTTTCTCCCCATAACACCAGTGCAGTGTGGACTAGAAGTAAGTAGTCAATAAATGTTTGAGTGAATAGTACTAATATAGCATCTACTGAGAAAAGATATAAAAGAGTATCAAACAATGGCAGAAAGGATTGTCAGGAGAAAGATAGCAATTGATTAGTAGTTGCCAGAAACCATTCAGTATTGCTCCCACATCAACAAAAGAGGACAAACATAGACAAAAATCAATTTTCTTTTTTACCATGCATTTCTAAAGCAAACTCAACATCACTTTCCTCCTCTAATGTGGTAAATAAAGAAGGGCACTTTTGCCCTCTTCCCACATGAGGCAAATTACCATCATTACCTATTCAGGTCCCCTCTATGCCTCCACTACCAAAGAGTGGCATTATCATACACAAAAGGAATTTGTGGAAAGACAAGTCAAGTGATACAATTGACTTCAATCTACATTAAAACACATTTTACCATCTAGGCCTCATAGAGCAATATATTGAACTTCCTCTTCCAATTTTCTCTTATTTACAAAGTGCTATCTCTAAAACTACATTTAAAAAAAAGAGAGACTCTGTATATTCAAGAAGCCCAGTTAGCTTGCTGATTTCACAAACATCATCTGACATAAGAAACGGCATTTGAACAATGTACATGTTTCTAGGAACAGGGATTAGATTGAAGAAGAAAAGGAGAACAGGAAAGAGAAAAAAAGGAATTGGAGAGTTCACCTACATTAAAATATATATATATATATATATATGTCTCCACTGCTTTTTTGTTTTGCTTTTCATATAAGTATATATATGAAAAGCAAAACAAAAAAACAGTGGATAACATTACCTTTCAAAAAACTTATCTTTCATTGGTCCTTGAGAGAAAAGTAGAATCTAGCACTGTGTCAGACATGCTCTCATAATTTTTCTCCAGTTAGACTACAGAGAGTTACCTCAAACAGTAATAACTTAAAGCAGGTATTTATCTACACACTATTAAGCAAAACAGTTGAGCATTACATGATGAATTATATTCTGCTTAAGAGGGAGCAATAGAACTTTCACTCACTTATTCAACAAACATTTTAACTCTCATGCAAAAACACATCTATAGCAAAAAGCAAAACAAATGCCATGTGAAACATCAAAGCAAAAGCCTACTGACAGAAAAAGGAGGACGTGATTAAAACCACATAAATCAGTGCAGGCTAAGAGAGAGAATAACAGAGAGCAGAATATGCCACCCCAAAATATGCCTCTTTGGCATAAGGATTATTTTGAGCTGCTTATTTTTTAAAAAGCCAGCAGGCACAAGAGAAAGTCTGAAAACCAAATAAATGTTACCCTTTTACAAGAGACACTTATTTATAAGAGAAATCTCCATTTATAAGGGTGTCTCCCTCTCTGTACCAGGAAGAGGAGGATGACTAAAACTCCAGAAACTCTTTTCAAAGGAGAGGGCAAAGATTTAAATTAAAAACAAGATTATATTAAAAACATAGCTTGCTTACTGTGCCTTGTCTGGTAACCTTCCATAACGGGCTTCCCCACCATTACCCATCCAACACTCAACATCTTTTTTTGTCGTTAGCGGAAAACATTATATAAGGTAATGCTTGGGCCATTTCAGGGAGTTACACAGTTTTCCTGGGTCTCTCCCATGTATACAGGAGGTACACATGTTATTAAACTTCTTTTTTTTTTTTTCTGTTAATCTTTTATTACAGGGAGGTCTCAGTCAAGAACCTAGAAGGGTAGAAAGATAATTATTTTTCCTCCCCACCAAGAGCATGTCTTCACTGACCTTCCAGAAGGTGGAGGGATTTGACAGGTGGTCACATGAAGCTAAGAGGGGAAGAAGGACAGAAGTGAGCAGAGGGTCCTAGACTAAGAAAACTAAGCAGAGAAAGTAGTCAATTGCAACTGGAGTGCAGAGTGGACTGAGTAGTTTGGTGCTTGTCACTGGAGGTAGTTAATAAAAGCATGAAGACCATAGATGCTGATACATTAAAGGTTAGATGATCTTAGTCTTTCTTTTCTTTTTTTTAAAGATTTTATTTATTTGACAGAGAGAGAGAGACAGCAAGAGAGGGAACACAAGCAGGGAGAGTGGGAGAGGGAGAAGCAGGATCGATCCCAGGACCACCTGAGCTGAAGGCAGACGCTTAACTGACTGAGCCACCCAGGTGTCTCATTATTAATTTAAATCCAAGAAATCCTGGGTATTGACAATATTAAGTTTCTACAGAGTGACTCAGTGGTTGAGACTGTCATATAATGGTACCACAACACCAGCAGGCCTTCTTTGAAGACGCATAGCCTCAACATGTAACTTCCTTCAGAAGCAATCTACCTAGGATGATGCGAGACAGCAGTACTTCCTCAGACTAGACCAATTGTACCAGACCAACTTTATAAAAAGTTGCTAGAACTTAATAATGCCACAATTTTTCTTTTATCATGTAATATTCACATCAATTACATTCATATTTAAAAGTCATCTCCTCTCTTTTTTTTTTAAAGATTTTATTTTTTTATTTGAGAGAGAGCAAGAGAGAGAGAGCATGAGAGGGAGGGGAGGGGCAGAGGAAGAGGGAAAAGCAAGACTCTACACTGACCAGGAAGCCCGAAGCAGGGCTCAATGCTGGGTTCAATCCCAGGACCCCAAGATCATGACCTGAGCTGAAGGCAGATGCTTAACTGACTGAGCCACCCAGGCGCCCCAGTCATCTCCTCTCTTTATGGCTATTCTTGAGGTACTTGCAGGCAAAAGGAACAAAGGTAGAGCACTTTAACCACTCTACTCCCTGCCAGGAAACACACAGCAGAAATCAAAATCCATATAAGCTCAAGTCTTCAAAGTGCCAGAACCTTACTAATTGATTCCTTATAAATCTAGATCAGCCCTAGAAATATCTTAGGTACAAAATACTTACCCTAAAGGGGCAGAACAACATCATTTGTCTACTTATTATTCCATCCTAGGGGTTCTACTGATTTCTTAAAGAAATTTGAAGCTAAAACTCCCTTGATGACTATGAGATTTATCATGTTCATTAGAAAAGATTACTACTAAAGACTTTTTTAAGAAGAAAACCCATTATAAATTGGAGCCTCATAATAACGTATGATTATGTTTCCAAAGATGACCTGGGGCGTATATCTATAGATTCATATGGATGGTTTCTCAGGTCTAATGATTTATCGTCATTGAGACAAATGTAAAAATAATCTTGTAAAATTATAATTACTTACTACTTCTTAATCTAGATAGGTTTTTAATGATAATGCCTTATGAAGCTATATTCTGATTCTAATACACTATTTTCAAGACAACCTACTTCAACTGCAAATGAACAAAAATGATTAGTGAGAACAGGAACGATATATAGAGTGTCTAAATAAATGGAGCATTTTCGTGAAAACTATTAAATTGATGAATTAGATTAAAATGTCACTACTATTAAACTCTGTTTAATAAATGTCAAATAAAGACTTTAGCAGTGTTCTACAGTCTTCATGATTGTTACTGTATCTGTCAGGGAAGGCATTACCGATTGTTTTTACATTTTATATGTTCTACCTAATACAAAGATTTACTTTCCTTATGTGATTGTAATTTTCATCTCTGCTGATGAAACAAAATTCTGAACACTATTGGGCTTGAGTGGGAAAGGTTGAGACCAGGTTTAAAATTTTTCCCTAATTTCGTGCCAAAATCTACAGTATTAGTGGCCTTTTATAGATCCTTTCAAGACATATGCACACACAAACACATCCTAGGGTATTTTTTCAGTACTCTAGAAAAAGGATATAAATGTTCACTATCTCAAATCTCCACAATATTCAGTGCATGTAGCAGCATTTGATTCTCAGAGTGTCAAGCAAATAGAGATGATTCTGCTCACTGGGCCAGAGCTAAAGCCTCAGTGAGGCTTTTCAGTTGTGAAAGAGTAGATACAGGAAGAGAGCCATCTACTTTAAAGGCTAATGGAAAGTCTGTTTCGGTAGAAATAGCTGACAGGTTGTTGTCTGAACCGCAGAATGTAAAGATGAAGTAGATCCATGTTACTTAGAGGATGGGGTACCAACTTGCATCCAGAGTTACATCTGAGAGATGGGTGTGAAAATCTCCCATTATAATTATGGGTTTGTCTAATCTTCCCTTAGTTCTGCCAGTTTTTCCTTCATGTATTTTGTTCCACTATGAGTTGTCTGCACATCTATGATTTTTATTTCTTCCTCATGAATTGACTCTCTTGTCATTATGAAATTTTCCACCTTATCTCTGTAATATTTCTTGTCCTGAGACCCGCTATTTTTTACATTTTCATAGCTCTATTATATTTCTTATTTATATATTTTTATCAGAATACCTTCTTCCAAATTTTACATTCAATCTGCCTCTGTATTTCTATCCAAAGTACATCTCTAATTGATAGCATATTCATGACCCTCCCTACCAATGTAATAATTCTCCCTTTTAACTGGAAATTTTTATTATCTTGCTGTTTGATTTCCATATCTATTTTTATTTATTTTTATACCTTCCTTCTGTTCTTCTGTTTTCTTTTTTTTTTCTTCTTTTTTCTCTGGCTGCTTTTAAGATTTGTTTTGTTTTGTTTTGCTTTGTTTTTGCCTTTCAGCATTGTGGTTTTTTTGTTTTTGTTTTTGTTTTCTCTTATCTCATTGAGACTTCAGGTTGTATCTATACATTTGAAACTAACTGCCTCAGCTCCTCTGGCCAACCTTTTAGTCCTTAAGCTTGAGCAAGCACCCTTAGCCCATGTGATTGATTAACTAACCTTTCTTTGTATAACTATAGATCATGCATTCTTTCCTAGAAAGAACAGAGAACTTCTGCAGGTCATGTAACTGAAACCAGACCCTCTTACGCAACCCCCAGAGCCCTAAGGAACCAGACCCTCTTGTACAACCTCTGAGCACTGAGATAATATCTGTATTTGGCACCATCAAGTCTGCAAATAGTCAAGAAATGTTAGGGCCACTGTATGTCCTTTACTGACTAACTGCCCTAAATTCCTTTGAAAACGCCTTGGGCTAAACAGAAACCCTGGAGTTGGCCTTTGGATAACATTTTGTGTTCTCCCCAGCTGGCTGGCTTCCTGAATGATTCCTTTCCAATCAAAATTCATCTCTTGAGTATTGACTTTTCCAGCAACAGGTAGCAGAACTTGGCCTTTGGTAATACACCGATCTTTTTCACAAAATGTGGGAAATATTTACCCATTATGTATTCAAACAACTTTTTTTTCTGTCCCATTCTCATTCTCCTTTTCATGACTCCATTAGTAGGTGTATTAGACCACTTAATATTACCCCACAGGTAACTGAAACTGATCAATTTTAATCCAATCTTAATTTTTTCTGTTTTTTAGATTGAATAGTTTTATTGAATTTTTGTACCTTTATTTCTGTAATGTCCAATCTGCCATAAGTATACTCAATGATCTTTTTATTTTGAATACAAAACTTTTTTAATTCTAAAATTCCTATTTGTATCTTTTTTAATAGACTTTATCTTTGCTGATAAGATTTCCATTTACTTGTTCATCATAACCAACTTTATGTTGAATCATTGAACATGTTTTTACAGCTATTTTAAGATTTTGTTTATTAACTCCAATATCTGGGACATCTTGCCATCTGTGTTTATTAACTGCCGGTCTTTAAAATGTATGATCTTGCTTCTAATCTTGACTATAAAGTTTTTATTGTATACTGGACTTCACAATGATATATTATTTTGGGTCTGGATTATTTGGACTTCATTTTATGAATTTTGACTTTTGTTCTTATGAGCAGCTAAAATATTAGAGAATCCTCTTGATCCTGTCTGGCTTTATTTATTTCTCATAGGGTTAGTCTATGTTGGTTTAAATCTCAGTCTTACATATATATGATTTAGGAATTGTGCTTTATCTCTATGAGATGGTCTTTCTGGGATCTCCACTAAATGTCTAAGTTTGTTGCAAAGCCTATGTACTATGATTGGCCAAAACTCCAAGATCTCTTAGTCACACACAACCACTGCCCTTCAATGCTCAGTCTTCAATCACCTGCTCTTTATTTTACCTCACAGAGTCCTGCCCTGTCCTTGTATAGCCCAGCCCTCAGTTAAGACCTACAAGTATGCTAACATCAACTACTGAACCCTCTCTACAGAGCTCCATCTTCTCCAATATCCTGTACCACGAATTCTAGCCATTTCGGCAGCCTCCAACCCTGAACACTGCCTCCTCATTGTCATGAAGCTTTGTTTGTGCTCCATGTCTCTGCACCATGGACTGCAAATTGCTCCCCCAAAGAATCTGCAGTGAATGGGAGGCTCACCTCCTGTATTTCCTTCACTCAAGAATCACAGTTTTTCTTGCTTATTGTCCAGTGCTTGAAAGTAATTGTCTCATATATTTCGTCCAGTCACATTATTGTTTAAGTGGGAAGAAAACTCCATTGTCTGCTACTTGTTACTTCATCATAGCTGCAATTTAAACTTAAAGACAAGTAATACTGAAATCAAAATAAACATATTACTAGACTCTTGGAAAATGAAGTAGAGAAACAGAATATTCTTTAAAGCCCATCATCAAATTGTAAAAATAAATAAAAATTAAAACCACATATGAAAATAAAAAAAAAATACATCAACCAGATAGATGGTATAGATGTTGATTTACTGGAAGTCATTCAAATTTAAAAAACTATCAAGAAATTGTACGTAATGGACGTTCTGACATTATTGTGTCTTGCATGTTGTTTCTGATCTTGGTTAAGTAAAATTTAAAATCTATTTTAGTGACACTGTATAATGGAAAGTAAATTACCACCCAAATGAATTAAAGACACAGAGTAGAACACATGTGCTAGAAAGAAATCAGATGATCACCATTACCAAACACTAAAAATGATATTTTTTTCCCAAGTCATTGTTGTAGAATTTGAAAAGAACCTGTGTGATATGGTAAACAAGGCACACTCCTGTCCAAGAACTGGTCAGGAAACATTAAAACCAAAGGGAAAGACTAGACAATAGAGAAAGAATTTGGGTAGAATAGTATGTTTGAATAAAAACAAAAGTTTTGATTTATTAGAAAATGATTTATTTATCACAGATTTTTTTTAATATTACCAAAATATGTGAAGAGATTATATCTAATGTAATTAGCTCTCCCCAGTGTTCAATGAGGACTATTTATATATCTATTTTTTTTAAATTATATTCAAAGATAGGCTAATAAAATACTGCACATTATATTGCATGACACAAGGTAAATGATGTAAATGGTCAAGAGGAATCAAGTTACAGCTTTTTGAAATAGCATCAATCTGACCATAGTTAAAATGTATACAGTACACCTCAAATAGGCACAAATAAAAACTCAATGAAGTACATATCCATAAGAATGAGAACAAAAGGAAACACAATGGTATTGAAAACACACAAGTGGATATTAAGCTTTTAATAATTTTTTTTTTTTTTTTTACATTTTAATGGAAGAAAAAAGTTCAAACATAAATTTGTTACAGGATTTTATCCTTTGGTCCCCGCAGTTCTTGATCACCCCACTTTGAAGAAGGAAGAGGTAGATCAGAGTGGGCAGCAAAGCAAGGTTTATTGAGTGATAGCAAGGTGATAGTACAAAGCTCCCCGGGAGGGAGGGGATCTGAGAGGATTGCCCCTGAGTTTCCAAGTCTAGGAGTTTTTATCCGCTTGTTCATGGGCTGTTTTAATCTGATTAACCATCCCTGTGCCTGTCATCCAATTAGGTTTTTGTTACCTATCAATCACATGGGAAAGAATAGAGGGCTCCTTCCAGGGTGGTGTAAAATCCTTTTAAGGGTGGTTTCCTCTTAGGCTGGGGGCCCCTTGTCCCTGACTGCCTGCCTTCCAACTATCCTTCATCAAACTGAATAGTCAAATAAATAAAATGGGAGGGGGAAGTAAGTAAAGACTATCATTTCTTCTGCCAGCTTCTTATACTTTCTTCATACTGTTAAGATTTATGGTTCTGTTGAGACATTATTCTCCACCCTAGAAACCACAGGAAATTTTTTATGAGAATTTAAGTATCTGACCCATAAAAAGAGGGTAAACTACACTAAGAGTAAATAATTATCTTCTTGATTTTTTAATATGTATTTCAACTGAAATCAATCAAAAATAACCATTGTCAGAAGGAAATGAATGCATGTTCACAGACTTGCATAAAAGTATTTGTTGAAGATAACACTTTGTTTTGGTTTCATATGGAAATGGATTCTACCATAAAGACATTGGCGGGGTGGGGGGAGGAGTAAATGTTAAATCCCAAAAGCAAAAATTGAGAATCAGGAAAATATTGCATGTGTAAGCACACTGTTGGGGGCCACTTTAGCATGAAGATTATTTTGAGCTAAAAGCAATCGAAACCCAGCAGATGGATGAAAAGTTCTTGGCCTCTCCCACAACTGCCTAAAAAAAATTAGATAGAGGATAGTTTCAGGAAGAGAGGTATCACCATAGATAACTACATTAAGATATGAACTAGATATGGTAGCCAGGGAGGAATTCAGCAAGGTCATTTTGATCAAAGTCCTCTCTGTCCCATTGTTTCTAAATGGCCCAGCAAACATTCGTTTACCAAACATTTATTCTTTTTCATCTTTCTGTAAATTTCATTCCTGTTCTCTGAAGTCCCATTCCCTGATCCCCTGTTTTTTAGTTCAGGATGACATATATACCTCATTTTGCTTGATTGTCTTTGGTATTTTCATGTCTGCGTGGGTTCCCCATATGTATGCTATTAAATTTGATCTATTAATCAGCCTCAGGTCAATTTGATTCTTAGTCTGGCTAGAAGGACCTTGAAAGGGATAGGAATTCTTGCTCCCTGACAATACAAATACACAAAAGGAGCTCAAAACATATAAAAAGGAATATGGTGTATTTAAGATGGTAATGTTAAACAGATCCGTAAAGACTTCAGGAAAAAGAATATTAAAAAAAAAGATTATGCACCATTTTTTAAATTAACTGTTGTTTAGGACAATATAAAATTCAACATCATGAGCAGAGCAATTTGAGAAAGAAAAATGACAGAAGGAAAACAGAAAAATTTAATTGGTGAATATACCAGTACAAAAGATAAATAAATCCAGTTATTAGGGAAGTTAAGTAGAGAGTAAGATATTTATCAAAGGTAGGGAGAGAAAAAGAATTTCCATCTCGAATGTTTGGGGTACAGCAATAATATAGAAGCCTATAGATTAGCAATCAAGAGAATACATCCTTTAAAAAACAAAATTCAACCAACTAGATTTGAAGATCTAATTGGCTCTATTAAATGAATCCTGCAACATCCCATCTGGTAAGTAGAGGGGAGCTCCAAAGAGTTGTACAAAGTAGAGGGTTTTTATAGAAAGGAGGATAGGGCATGAAAATTATTAGCAAGAGAAAAGGGTTGTTTCAGGCAAGGTTGCTTTCCCTTAGAGGGAAAGAGCAGGGTGTCTTATGTAGATTATCTCATCTTCCTGTGGGGAATAGAGAGGGCTCCACAGAGCAGACTCACTGGTGCTAATCAGAAAATTCTTGACTGATGGGTTAAGACTACTTTTCTGGGAGAGGTTAAAACTGTATTTACATTAGGTATTAAGCCACAATTTGGGGATTTGGCCTAAGTGATGCCATTTGGGCCCTAAGGTTTTCTTTTTAACCATCCAGATGGGTAAATAGAGGATTCAAAATAAGTTCAATGGGAGAAAATTAAGTGGGATGCAAACTTGAGTACTGCATATTTAATTTGTATAAAATTATTATTGTAACTTTAGTAGCAGTATAACTGTAAGTACATGAATGCATGCACTTGCCTTCAGATAGCCAACTTAAGAAAACTGCCTAAAATTTTCTAGTTTTTATAGTTCCATTCTACAGCAACTGAGTTTTCATAGACTAATGACTTAATGGCTACTTGCCTCAAACTGTCAAGAGATCTTTTTTCTTTATGCTATCTCTAGAATAATTATTATTGCCATAGATCAAATTTCATAACATACAGCACTTTAGAAGACTGAAGACTTCATTTAATTCAAAGCCATTCTGCTCACTGGTACAACTTGAGACCAATTCCCGCTTAGATGATATTTAAGTATATAATTATAAATCCAAGCTTCAAAAAAAATATTTCTGTATTATTAATGGTGTTAATAATTAACTCTAACAGAAAGGATTTAGTTTATCCCATTGTCTTTTTTAGTAATGTGGTATATTAATGATGATATAGTACCTAGTAGATAATTTTAATGAGAATGTAAAAATATTAACTTTTAAATAGAGAGCAGATTTCTAGCCAGCCTTCTAGATGACTCAATGTATAACAATGTTAATTTTGACTAAATCAATAAAAATTTCAATGAAATTTCCATCCAGATTTAAACATGAAAGAAGTTCTTCAAATAACTTGTCAAACTTAAGTATGTCATATGAAAAACTCACAAATAGCCAGGACAATTTTAAGGAAGAAGAATCAGTGGATGGTTATACTTTACCATTTCTCAAAATTTATTTCATGAGTATAAAACAAAAAATTTCAGATAGCCAAACACTGAGGATTATTTTTCTCCAACAGACCTGCACTGTAAGATATACTAATAGAAGTTTTAGGCTGAAGTAAAATGGTTTGAGATAAAAGCCTCTGAAGAAAGGAATAGAGAGTATAAGAAAGGGGAGATACAGAGGAATGTTTCATAGCAATAAGTATGTATTTATGTCTATTAATATTATTTTAATGTTAAGTGTTTAAAATTCTTTTAAAGACAACTGATTCCTGATAGAAACAATGATGATGTAACACTGTGTGATGGCTGCTCATCAGCCTTGGTCCGTGGGTGACTGTAATGAGCACTATACACATCTAGCATAAGTGAAAAATAGACCATTTTCTTTTCTTTTTTTTTTTAAGATTTTATTTATTTATTTGAGACAGAGAGAATGAGAGAGAGAGAGCACATGAGAAGGGGGAGGGTCAGAGGGAGAAGCAGGCTCCCTGCCGAGCAGGGAGCCCGATGCGGGACTCGATCCAGGGACTCCAGGATCATGACCTGAGCCGAAAGCAGTCGCTTAACCAACTGAGCCACCCAGGCGCCCAGCCACCCAGGCGCCTGACCATTTTCTTTAAGATAGTGAGAAAGACATATTACAAAATGTGTTCAATTAAGAAAATACGGTATCTGTTTATATTCAATTAATATGCTAATGGAAAATTGCTAAATGTCCAGAAATGCAACCGATCTATGAGAAACTGAAATTCAAAACAAAACACAGTAGTATAACAAATCACTGGGACAAATTTTGACTGCAATATATGGTTTGGATATAACTGTTCATCCATATAGAAGTATTAGAGCATACACCATACAAAATATCCCAAATGATGTAAAAGTTTAAATATGAAAATCAAAACATTAAAGTATTTAGAAGAAAATACAGTAAAGTTTATGCTCTAAATTTCTTAGCAAGTCACAAAAGGCACATCTTATCAAGTAAAAGTTCAATTTGGCTTCAGTAAAATTCTAAATTTCTGATTTAAAAATAGTGCTATAAACCAAAAATACTTGCCACAGATCAGAAGACTATATTTGTAAGGTATATAACTACAGAGTAATACCCATAATATATTAAGGATTATTACTAATCAATAAAAGAAAAGCAATAAAATAGAATAACGGGCAAAGTTAAAACAAACAAATCACAGAACTTAAATGGAAAGTACACATTTAAAACTTAACTAGTTATCAGGGAAATGTAAATTAAACAATCATGAGATACCATTTAATAGCTATCAGATAGGCAAAAGTTAAAAGTCCAATAGTACCAAGTTTTGGCATGCTGTAGAGCAACAGTAAATCCCATACATGCTCATGATAGGATTACTCTTTAAGTGCAAGGAGTTTAAAGAGCAATTTGGAAAGACTTTATTAAGATGAATGTGTATACTCCTTACACCCCATGAATCCTACTCCTCAGTAAATATCCTATACTCTTGGTTCTAAAGAAAACTTTGCCCATATGCACAATTAGCCACAAGAGAAGCATGTTCATTGTAACATCATCTGTAATAGGGAAACATCTGATATTTTCACAAACAAGAAAATGGGAAAATTATTTTGTGGCATAGTCATATAATAAAATATAAATAAATAAAAATAAAGTAGAAGTATCAGCATGTAAAAAATTATAATGTTCATAAAAAGAAATTTCATAATAGTCAACATATGGAAACAACCTAAATGTCCACTAATAGATGACTGGATATAGAAGTGACATACTTACAATGGAATATTACTCGGCCATAAAAAAGAATAGAATTATGCCATTGGTGACAACACAGATAGACCTAGAGGGCACTAAGCTCAGTGATACAAGTCTGACAAAAAAGGCAAATACCATATGATTTCACTTATATGTGGAATGTAAGAAACAAAACAAATGAACAAATAAACCAAACAGAAATAGACTCAAACACAGAAACCAAACTGGTGGTTGCCAAAGGGGATTGGAGTGGGGGGGAAACGGGAAAACAGGTAAAGGGGATTTAAGAGGTACAAACGTCCAGTTATAAAATAAGTAACTTATGGGGATGAAAAGTACAGCATAGAGAATATAGTCAATAATATTGTAATAACTTTGTATGGTGACAGATGGTAACTATGCTTATCGTGGTGAGCATTCCATAATGTATATAATTGTGGAATCACTATGTTGTACATCTGAAACTAATATAATATTCTATATCAATTATACTTGAATTACAAAAAGGAATTTCATCAAGTTACAGTTTTATACCATTTTTATAAAATTTAAATCCATGAAATAATGCTATCTCTTGCTTATAGATATGTTTCTATACTTTAAACACGTGTGCATGTTTGGAAATAATAATTACCAAAATAAGGATAGTTGCTATATCTAGGAAAGATAAAATGGAAATAAGAGAAAAATAATCTGTGGTATTTTTTTAAAGTAATTAAAAAAGAAGGAAAATATGTCAAGTTGTAAAGAGTTGAAAACCCGAGTTGTGGGTACAGAGGAATTAACTATATTATGTATATATAATTTTTCTTTGTACTTGAATTTTTTCATTAAAAATTCATATAGGGGCACTTGAGTGGCTCAGTTGGTTAAGCGGCCGCCTTCAGCTCAGGTCATGATCCCAGGGTCCTGAGATCAAGCCCCTCATCAGGCTCCCTGCTTAGCAGGGACCCTGCTTCTCCCCTGCCTGCCACTCCCCCTGCTTGTGCTTGCTCTCTGCCTCTCTCTCTCTCTGTGTCAAATAAATAAATAAAATCTTAAAAAAAAATCATATAAATAAAGGATGAAATTGACTTCTATTCCAATAACGATTGAATAATTTGGAACTCTCCTGAATATCTTTGAAGGCATCTGAGAACTAAAAAAAAAGAGAAGGGAAAGGGGGTGTACATTGCTGGTCAAAATCCAGCAGACAGCAGAGCTTGGGCAAGAGAAGTGAAAAAGTCTGCTTTTTCCCTGGAGATATTTATAGGGTGGATTTTGATAGGGTGGATATGGATAAGGTAGCTGAGAGGTTGAACTTTTTAATCTTTTAAAAATTTTTATATAGATATAACTTCAAACTGAGATAAAAGTCTCAAGAATAAAAATATTCAATGCATACTCCTATATACTTTATCCCAATTCAGTTATTGTTAATAATTTATACTATTTGCATACCTGCTAATTTTTATTTTTTGAAACATTTGTATATAGGTCAGTATATTATGGTTCCTTATCCCTAAATACTTTAACATATTTAAGAATATGGACATTATTCTAAATAATGGCAGTATGATTAATAATTTCAGTATATTTAATATCAACACAATATTTCGATCAATTTTATCCATTGACCAAATAATATCACTTATAACATTGTCCCCTCTGATACAGTATCTCATTTAAGGTCAGCTTTCAATTATTTGCCAAGTCTCAATAGCCTCCTTTAAAATGGAACATTTTCACAGTCTTTTTTTATCTATTATGATATTAACATCTTTGAAAAGTACAGTAACCCCCCTCCCTTTTAAAATAGTACTATCCTCATTTTTTTCCTGATATTTCCTCATTATATTCCCAGTCAAATTACAATATAAGCATCTTAGTGTCCTTCACAGGGTATCACATCTGGATATGATGATGTCCCATTCATGTGCCCTTCACTGGTAACACCGATTTTGCTCACTCTAAATGTTGTATGTTTCCTCCACTGTATAATGCTTATATTCCTTTGTAACTAATAAGTAACCTGGCATTTTAAAGGCCAGACAAATATCCTGTTCCTTGTCAAATTTTCCTCCTAAACTTAAAATCTATAGATGATCCTTGCCTAATCTAATCTTTATCTGATACTTGAAAAGTACTGATTTTCCAACTTGAGTAGCCTGTCAGCATTTAGCAAATAGCACTTGGCATTATACTATAAGCAATAGCCCAATTTTATGCCTGTTAACCTTATGCATTAATGGTTATTTACTTGTATTTACTGTTGATAGAGATTCATGAATCCCTATATTTGCAATGACTTATAATTCATTTTTTGTATTTCATTACTTTGGCACTCAAATTGCCCAATATTTGGCCAGTGGTAGCCTCTTTGAGGTGGCTTCTTTATCTATTTTACAAGTTCCCATCATTTTTTGAGCAATTCCTTCCTTTTCTGCACAACAAAATATTGGAGGCTCATTCTGTGTTTGTTCCAGCCTTGGAATCAGCCAGATTTTTGAAGATTATTGCTTTGAGCAACACTTTCAACTGTCTTATGGGACTAGCATAACAGAGACTGGAATCCAAAGCTTAGTAAGGGAAAGTGGCTCTGCTTAAAGGCTCACCTTGGATAAGAGCCTTAAAAAACTGTATGGTAAGAACAAGGGTAAACTAAAAGTGAACAGTCAACTGCAGCTCAACTTCAAATCATCTCATTCCCTCAAATTAGGTTAAGGTGATACCACACTGCTACTTCCTTAATTCCCTTCCAGAAGCACACACAAAACTTTTCTTGAGAAAGGTAATATCCTAATTATCAAATTACTTCCAAAAATACATCTAGAACACAGTTAAATAACTAGGCAAACAGAGAAAGAGGAAAACATGGCAAAATTAAAGAGATACAACAGACAATAGAGAGGGATACACAGAAGCTCAAACTATTGCCATTAGCTAACTTTTAAAGGGCTGTATTTAAAACATTTGAAGAAGAAGAAAGTTAATATTAAGAATTTCAGCAAAAAACAGAATACTATATGTAAGAAACAAAGGTTTAAAACTGAATATGAATAACTATAATTAAAAACACTATTGATGGTTTATTTTAATTTTGAGAAGTGAGATAAGGATGCCTGATATCACCATTTCTATTAAATATTGTTATTGTATGACCTATTATATGACCTAGCAAATGTAGTAAAGCAAGAAAAATGTTAAAAGGTTAAAAACAAAAAAACTGGGAAGAAAAATAATACTTCTGTTAGTTTCAAATAATATTCTTATCTACAGGAAAATATCAAAAATATCCACACATAAGGTATTAAAATTAATGTGTAATTTTAGTAGGGTTGTTGGATATAAGCTCAATGAGCACAAATAAATGCATTCTTATATACTAGAAACAAGAAGACGGTAATTTAAAAAATAAAATTTCCATTTAAAAATCACATTAGAAATATCACTGTCCATGAATAAATCTAACAAAAAGTGTATAGAACTCCTATGTAGAAAACTTATAAAATATCATTAAAAAATTTTTAGAAGCCTATATAAATTGAGGCATATGACATGCTTCTCATTCAGAAAACTTAATGTTGTATGCATGTAAATTCTCTACAAACTGATAATTAATTTAATAACATCTCATTAAACTCTTAGCTTGGCAAAGTGATTATAACATTTGTATGTAAATGTGACAATCAAGAATAGCCTAGCACTCATGAAAAAGAAAACGAAAGTGGAAGGACTTCTTTTATCAGATTTCAAGACTTCTGAGTCACTTATTAGGACAGTATAATATTAGCACAAGGATATACAAATATATCAATGGGATAGAATGGAGTGCCTAGAAACAGATATATGGGCACATAATTTATGATAACAGTGATACTATATATGATGGAGAGAAGGGAGCTATTTTATTAAATGGTGGTGGCTCAATTGAATATCTGTATGAAAAAATACAGAACTTGACTCTTACATCTAACCAGACACAATCAATTCCAGGTGGATTATAGATCAGAATGGCAAAGCAATACAGTTTCTAAAATATAACAAAAGATGATATTTTCATGTTTTCCATGTTAAGGAGAGATTCCTTAAACAGGATACAGGAAATAATAACCATAAAGGCAAAAGCTTGATAAATATCTTAACATTCAAATAAAGAAATCATGTTCATGAAAAGACATAATTATGAGTGTTAAAGGCAAGTCACATACACGGAGAAGATATTTATGATGCATTTAACTAAAAATTGTTCATATTTAGAAAAACCCTTCAAATTTATATGAAAAAGAGAGTCAATACAAAAATAAAATAAGCATGAGCTTTGAACACACACTTTAAAAGAGAGGGTCATCAAGTGACCTACAAGCTCATGAAAAGTTGTTTGACCTCATTAATAACCAGAAAAATAAAAATTAGAACCACAATGAGATAGACTACATGTCCATCAGGATGGATAAAATATATACATATTGACTGACCGTACCAAGGATGTGGAGGAACCAGAACTCTTGTACACAGCTACTAGTAGTTCATAATGGTACAACCACTTTAGAAAGTATCTTGGCACTGATCAAGTAAAGTCAATGAATTTCTTATGATTTATTAATTGCACTCCTAACTCAATTTATGCACATTTGTTCTTGTGTTAAGAATGCCACTGTAGCATTATTCATAGTTTCCAACCCAATGTCCATTAATAATGAACTATGGCATATTCATACAATGGAATATTATATAACAACCAAATGAATCAATAATACATATCTATATAAATAAACCTGTTTAAATCTCAAAAATTTAATATCAAATGAATAAAACTAGAAAAAAACACAAACAGCATGGTTTTCTTTACACAAAATTTTAAAAAATTAGTGCTGCAAGTTATATGTAAAATTGTAACAAATTATATGTAAAACTGTAAAAAAAATAATATAAGACAAGGAAACAATTACCATATAATAAGAACAGTGCTTATTTTGCAAGGGAGAAACTGTCTAGTTATTGAGAAAAGGTAATATCCTATTTCTTTACCAACTGAAAGTTATACTGGTGTATGTTTTAAGATAAATTAAGTTACATATCTCTTTTATTTGTGCTTTCCTTTTTTCTCTTACATATTGTAATTAGAAAATTAAAATAAGATGATGTGGAAAAAAAATGCTCAAAACCTTTCAGCTTTATTCTATATATCCAGCATGAAATGACTTACCTAAAAACAACTTAAATGATTTCAAAATCTCTCTAAATCTCTTCCAGCACAACCATTCTTTGTTTTTCAATACTTGACTTCCATAAAAAGCAAATCCAAGATGAATTCTACCCAGAACAAATGACTAGACAAAATGAGGCTGTATCTGTTTCCACCCATTATTATAGGATTATTATAGGCACTGTAGAGTGCCCAGAAATGTGATTGGAAAAGTAAACAAGGGTTACATTATGAAAGTTTTTTATTTTTTATTTTTTCTTTCTTTCTTTTTTTTTTTTGGTAGGTGCATAAGGACATATGCTATGTTCACCTTGCTCACATGTCATCCCTGGAATATACCAAATAATGCCGAAGAAAAGAATGAAGAAATGTATTTGAACTTTTAAGAATAATGGAGTTCATCAACTTACCTCAATGAGAGTCTTGCAGAGGCTAAAATAAGAAAATACATATAAAAGCACCAGCATGATGCATGATATATAATATATCCAGTGCACATTATTTTTAATTTTTTAATTAATTTACAGTCTTTGAGCAAGTTATTTTTATTTAGGCCATAATTCTAACTTTAGTAAAATATAAGGAAACTGTCTTAATTTGCTAGAGCTGCCCGAACAAAATACCACAGACTGAATGACTTAAATAAAGAAATTTATTTTCTCACAGTTCTGAAGGCTGGAGTCAAGGATCAAGTTGCCGGTAGCGTTGGTTCTCTCCTTGGCTTGCAGATGGCTGTCTTCTCTCTGTGTTCTCATACTGTGTTTCCTCTCTGCACACACACCCGTGGTCTCTTTTTATTTTTTTCCTGTAAGGACCAGTCACACTGGATTAGTACACTGCCATTATGAACTCACTTAACCTTAATTACCTCTTTAAATACCTCATCTCCACATACAGTCACCTTAGTGGTTAAAGTTTCAGTATATGAATTTTGGGGGGACATGATTCAGTCCATCATGAGGACTAACTTAACTTGAAACTTTCTTCCAGCTACAATTTCCAAAGAATCTTTAAAATAGAAAATCACAGATTCACTCAGCCTTGCGAAGATATTGTGAAAAGAAATATATCTTTCTCCTATATGAAACACTCTCCAAGTCAAACTTCAGTTTATAGATTCACATGTTGGTCTCTCCAATCTCTGGCTTTTGTTGTCATTATTATCAGAGAATTTTTAATAAGTAACTGCATACATTTAGTTCTATGGTAGATTGAAGAGGTTTTTTTGTTTGTTTTTAACGTGGACCAAGTATATGATCCTTAGGGAAAGAGGAAGAGAAAAAAAAAAAAAATGTGAAGGATAGGAAAATTAAGAGATGAATGGATTGGTCTGCAGATACTTCCTAGCAAGGGAACAGTCTTCAAAGCATATACACACAATTTAACCATGTATAGACATATGGCAAATCACCTTCTTTTTCTTCCTGTCCCAATCCACTAAACCAGATACGAGGTTCTGCCTCTTATGGGCTCTGTGATATAAAGCAATTTTAACTAAGGCTTTCTGAAACCCTAGTTTCTTCTACAAAATGTGAATAATTGCATTTAACCTGCAGAAGAGTTGTGAAGATTGAATGCTACAATGTGTATCAAAGACCTAGAATATTATAGCATGAGCAGTTGTTAATGATCTTACCCTGTTGAAGTTTTAGTAAAACCCACATATAATTTTCATACACTATTTGGGTGTTCATTGGAAACCAACTGTTGTATCATTCTGACATGTTTGGAACGTTACCCTGCCCTAGAAATAGTCATTAATTGTCACAGCTGACTTCATACCTGATGATAGGTCTCACTCATCAGCTACTGGAGAACATCTTTTCATCCAGTGAGAAAGCATCACAGGGCTAAGATACATAAAACTTTTATTGTTGCTATGTTTAATGCTACTTTGTTTTTAAATACATGCATTATTATTATTTTAGGTATTTTTAAGTCATTCTTTTATTTTCATACTCGAAGGGAAAGGATCAAGATGCTTTTTAAGTTATTAATCTATTTCACGATGTTACATAGGTTAACCACTTGTCCTTCCTCATTAAGGAAACCAACTAAACAATAAATTGATTAAAATATGCCAGCTATGCCATGAAGTCTCTCAATAATGATGAAAGGGAAAACATAAATAAATGTTTGGAATTCAAAACAGAGATTGAGGCTTGAAGGAGAGAGCAAAATTTATTCATGAAGAGAGAATCCATGATTGCAGGAAGTGATTTTTCTTTTGGGGTTAGATGGCTCAATTCAATCTAATTTGGGAGGTAAAATAGTTCCCCTTTCCAAGACCCCCAGTGGACGCCTTGAAACCATAGGTAGTACCACATCATATATATAAACTGTTTTTTCCTATACATGCATACCTATGGTAAAGTTTCATTTATAAATTAGGCACAGTAAGAAATTAATAATAATAACTAATAATAGAACAATGTTAACAATATACTATAATAAAAGTTATGTAAATGTGGTCTCTTTTCTCAAAAATCTTATTGCAGTGTACTCACCCTTCTAGTGATAATGTGAGAGAGAAAATGGCTATATGATGAGGTGAAATGAGTTTAATGAGGTAGGCACTGTATTGTAGCATTACGCTACCATCAACTTTCTGATACATCAGAAGGATGATCATTTGCTTCTGGACCACAGCTGTCTCAGGTAATTGAAACCATGAAAAGTACAACCATGGATAGGTGGGTGAGGGGGACTGCTGTATTGTGAAAGATATTCTTTAGTGGGACATAAGCCATTGCTTAACAGAGTGACGCCTTTGCGACATATCAAGAATCATTTCACAATGAGTGTATGGATACGCCTCATTCTAGTTCACATGTAATGATACGTTTGTTGTTATCCTACTGTGATGATTAGATTTTAAAAAGATGTTAAATGAAAAGCTAAGTAACTAGAAGTTTAGCTCATATCCTATTATTGAGGAAGGAAGGAATGACTTTGCCATGCTGTTGCTTTCAGTACAGATTTTTGAAAATTCCACAGTGACTTTAGTTAAACCTTAAGTACTCTCACCTTCATTAAAAATAGGAAAAGAAATGCTAGTATTGATTGTTGCATTTATGTGTAAGAGCTAAACTAGGGAGGTAATTTATATAGTGTAGTCCTTAAGAGCTCAACTCAGTAATTAGAGCCTGGGTTCCAACCCTGTTTCTGCCACTTGCTGGCTGCATGTCCTTGTGAAAGATGCTTAACCAATCTCTGCCTCAGGGGCATTCTCAATAAAATGGGGCTAATAAAAGTACTAATCTCAAAGAGTTCTTATGAGTGTTACGTCAATTGATTTATAAAGCACATAGGCTAGTCATTGGCCCCCAGTAAATCTTAATATGCTTTTTCCCCCCCAATTATAAACATTAAGTAATCAATATAGGCATGTTCTTAAAGAAATCAAAACATGTTTTATTAATAAAATGTAGTTTACTTTTTAAAAATACAAACTCATTATTTTAAATACTTTATACAGTATTTGCATTAAGAAATGCCTTTCATATTTTTGACATGCTTATTATTCTAGATTCCACAAGAGCTGTGGTTTGGAATTTGCAAAGACAATCTACAACCGGGTATGAAAGGACTGAACAATCTTATTTGCTTGGTCATTTTAGTCACTAAAACCAGTTTAATTCAGTCACAATAAATAGTGAAAGTTGTTAATATAGTAGAAATGATTAATTTAACCATCAGTTTTCTTTATTATTGATTTACATATACTATCAGTAAAATCTCTCTTCTTAATCTACTCAATTGTGTGTGTGTGTGTGTGTGTGTGTGTATATATATATGGAGTTAATAAACAATAAATATTTATAGTTAGAATTTAAATAAAGTTATAAGCTTTGTGTCTTGAGCTTCTAGTATTTTTGTCTTGTTTTGTTTTTGCCTCTTGTTTCTGAGAATAATAAAGGTTTTCACATTGTCAAGGCTCAAATTCTTAAATTAAACCATGTGCCTGCCTTTTTTCCTTATCTACAATGTTGTAAATTGCACCAAAATTTATAAATGAATTGAATGCAGTTGTATCACTGGGCTTCTACTTTGTGGAAATGACTTTTAGCCCTTAAATCTCACAAGTGCTCTATGGAGACCCACACTTTCATAAAGTTTTTTTTTTTTTTCCTCCAGCTTCTAAAGTTCTTTTGTTTGGAAAAGAAACTTTATAATAAAAAGAAAAGCCCACAGTTGCCTGAGAGTATATTTCTAGTTTATTTTCTTACACAGTGGGATTTCTCAAATAAAGGTAAAATAAGAAGGGAAACAATAATAACTTTACTTACTGAATAACTTGAGTCAAAAAAAATTAGGAGATAACAAAATTTACCTAATATGGGTCATAGTATATGACCTAGTCAGTTCACTTGTAGGCATTTACCCATGAGAAATAAAGTAGATGCTCACACAAACACTTGGACATGAATGTTCACAGCAGTTTTGTTTATAAGAGCCAAAACATACCAAAAAACCCCCAAATGTTCATAAATAGGTAAAGAGATAAACAATTTGTGGAATATAAAATAAAACTCAGCAGTCAAAATAAATGACCTACTGCTATACCCACCAGCATGGATTAATCTCAAGATAGCTATTCTTTGTGAAAAGAGCCAGTCAAAAACAGTACATACAGTGTGAGTCCATTTATATAAAATTCTAGAAAATGCAAATTAACCTATAGGGTTATAAACTAGATCAGTGGTTCACTGTGGATGGGATGAGAAAGACAGGAAGGAGCAAGAGGGAGGGATTTCAGAGTTGCACAAGGAAAATTTGGAGATAATGGATATGTTCATTATTTTAATTGTGGTGGTAGCTTCATGGGTGTATAAATTTGTTAAAATTATTATGTATTTTAAATATGTGTAGTTTATCATATGTCACTTGTGCCTCAGTAAAGATGTAAAAAAATATATTGGGAAAAAACAAAATTTACTAAAATTTACCTCTTTGTTTCAATCTATCTTTTTCTAGACTGATTATCTAAGATGGATATTGGAGTGGCCTGAGTGCTCTCAGTAGACTCTACTTATTATCCTGGAATTGCTAGCATATCATTTGACTTGTGGCAGATTATGATTATACAGCAAAAAAAAAAAAAGGGGGGGGCGGAATTTTGAGAAGGGAATTCATATCTAACCAGCCCTCACCAAATTTTAAAGGATGTTGGGAGAGAAAGAATAAAAGAAAAGTGAGCATGATCAACTTCTTAAGACACCGTCTGGATAGATTTACCTAGAAAAAAATCTTTTGGGGACTTCTCTTAAGAAATGAAAAAAGAGAACACTGAGTTTCTTTCAGGAACCTATTTTTTTCCACCAAAATACCTCTATGCTAAATATTACAGGTATTTTATTTTGAACTGTATAAACTAGACCACATATTAATATAAATCTCTTTAGTAATTGTGTTTCCCTATTAAGCTCTGTCTTCTTAAAATAGATATGTGACTCATTACAGGGTTCTTCAGGCACAGAGTTCAGACTTCTAAGTGATACTCTTCAATAATCTCTACTATAATCATTTGGTTTCTCTTGACTTCTCATTATCATATTCTAATTATTTGACAAATAATTTCATTAATGCTGGCTCACTATCATTTTAAAAGCAGTGCCCAATTACTCAACCCTCTGTTACAATACGGATATGTGAATTATAAGGCGATCTACTTAAGAGTTTTGTTTTGTTTTATTATGTGTATAATACATATAACAAAATGTATGCTTTTAACCATTTAAAAATTGATAAACTGCTTTGAGGGGTGCCTGGGTGGCTCAGTCGTTAAGCATCTGCCTTCAGCTCAGGTCATGATCCAGGAGTCCTGGGATGGAGCCCCGCCTCAGGCTCCCTGGTCAGTGGGGAGCCGGCTTCTCCCTCTCCCTCTGCTGTTTCTCTGCCTGTGCTCTCTCTCTCTCTCTCTGTCAAATAAATAAAATCTTTGAAAAAAAATGATAAGTTGCTTTGAAATTGTCTAGATCAGGAGTTGGCCAACTATAGCTCATTAACCAAATCCAGGCCAAACAGGCATCTGTTTTTGAAAATATATCTCCATTGGAATATAGTCATGCTTAGTTTTACACATATTTTGTGTAGCTACAGAGTCAAGAATTTGCAACTGAGGCCATATAGGCTGGAAAGCCAAAAATGTTTAATATCTGGCTCTTTATTAAAAAAAAAAAAACTTGCCCACCCTTAGTCTAAGTTATTGCTGTCACTCAAGAAAATCCAAAGATTGCTACACTGATAGTCAAAAGACAGACTCTTGAGTCAGGTCTACCATTAACTGTGACAATTGGAAAGCCTTATCACATTTTGGTCTTCAGTCTCCTCAAATTGCATATGTTGATTAAATAATTTCTACAGTCCCTTCTAACCTGAAAATATACTCACTAAAACATTTAATTCTCTGGTAGAGATTGCTAGTACTCTTGACTCCACTGATAGTGTCTTAATTCTTTGCTCCTCGAGTCTATTGGATATTGAAGAATGTATTCATAAATGAAAATTTCATAATGCAAACTATTGACATTTAAATCATTCATTGAAGTTTACAATACCAATGAGCTAAATACATAATGTTAAAATTCTAATATTCTATAATTAGCTTAATCTTAAAAACATGCTAATCACAGCTGTATTCCTATGCTTTCAGCAGCTCAGCTGAGCTTTATTCAAATACTATTGTAGGTAAAAACAAAGATTTGGCATGTCTAATGTTTAGAATTACTTCAGATTATCACCCTAGCTCTGGATCAGTTCAAGCCAAATGGTATTTAGTAAATTAATAGGCAAAGTAAGTGAGTCTTTTGAAACATGAAAACAAAAGGCCCTCTCAGTCATATTTAGAATAGAGGGCAAAAGTAAGAAAAGAACATGGATACCATCTGAAAAACATCATTGTTAAAAATGTTAAAAGAAATAGAAAACTAGAAACTCTGTAGGTATGATTTTATTTTCATGTTTTCCGCAAAGAATGGTATTTAAACCAAAACTGGAATGTTTATAGGGAAGATGAAACCATGAAACCACAACAAATGGAACAATGGAGAGAAAGTGCCTAGCACTTTAACTTAAGAGTCCAGTTATTGACATTTAAGATACTGAGGTAAGTTCCAGGAGGAACCATAGGAATACTCTTGGCAATGGTGCTTTCTCACATAGCATAGAAATAGAAAGGAGACAGAAGATGGGAGAAGTTTAAATGTTTTGATTTGCAAGAAGAAAATAAGAAAATTCTATAAGTTGTCAGAGTTAGTTGTTTCTCCCTGTCAAAATGTAAAATGAATGAATGAATTACAGAGAAAACTCTGTTTGTATTCTCTATTTCTTTTTTCTTAAAGATTTTATTTATTTATTTTGAAAGAAAGAGCTCATGCTCAAGTGGGGGGAGGGGCGGAGGGAGAGAATCTCAAGCAGACTCCATGCTGAGCCCAGAGCCCAACATGGGGCTTGATCCCACAACCCTGAGATCTTGACCTGAGCCGAAATCAAGAGTTGGACACTTAACTAACTGAGCCATCCAGGTGTCCCTGTATTCTGTATTTCTATGTGCACTTAGGAAGGGTAAAGAAAACCATAATACCTAAATTTGCAAAGAATATGTCATGGTCAAATAACCTCATATTCTACTTCAGTGGAGTTATGAGAACAGGAGAGCAAAGGATATTATATTGCATATATTCAGAACAATACAGAGAGATATCTTAACAGCAACAGAATGCTTAATTAAAAGGCCTATAGAAATATACACAAACATATCCAACACCTACAACTGCAGCCTGCATATTCAACAGCGAACATGAAAAGAAACATTGTAAAGGTCTTGAAGAGCTGAGTAACCTGTTATTAACCAGAAAAATTTTTAAACACTGCTCTTCCATTATATCTGTGAATACATGTGCATTTCTTTGATAATACAGAAACTATTATGCTATTGGCAATATATTATATTAAAATTCCTTTAAAAATAAGCTGCTATTAACATACATTGATTCTATTGACTTAAAACATAAAAGTCATCCATAACAAATATAAGACTTTTGAAGGCATGAAAAGACTTATAAAATATTTAATAAAGCCACGTTATTGTAACACTGAAGAAAGAAAGGCTTTATAGGGTAAAGAAAATTCTCCAAGTTCCTATGGATAGCCAGGCCAACTGGAACACCATCTCTATGTCTATTCCACTTAATCCTTTATATTGAATTTGCTAGTTCATTATCACATCTAAACTATAGAACATGCTTAGGTAAAATAAAGTCTACATTCATTTGCTCTCTTTTCTATACCTTTACACATTGAAGAGATTACATCAATAAAAACAGATAATCTTCTCTCGTATTCCACTCATCTTATAGTGTGCATGTTCTAATTAGTCAATACTTTTCATCCCTAATGGTAACTAAAGCTGTATACATGTATGTCAGCAGAAAAAAAAATACCTAAAAATTATGAGGAACAGACATGACATAAAATAATTTAATTTTAAATTTAAATTGTGGTCAATCACTAGACAGAGGCTTCAGAGGATTGTTCACTACTTATCAAAGTCTTTGAGGTTTTACTCTCAGGTCATTTTTTTTTCTTAAGACTACTAAACACTGGAGTAAAATTAAAAACTAAAGTTAGAAAATAATCAACACTGTGTTTTCTCTTTTAATTGAAAAAGAAAATGCAGTTCTGGTTCAGCAACTGTGGCTTAGAATTTCTTTTAATTCCTTTCTTACCCCTTTCTTTTCAACAAGGTTCTTCATTTAGCTGGTGGAGATAACTAGTAATGCAAGCTTGAGTTAACAAACAAAAAAGGCATTAATAAAAAAGCACTGCATCCTCATTTCTGATATCAGAATTATATTTTTCTTTATTCAAATAAGAACAAAGGTCTTTACCCTTTCCAGAAATAGAGTCATTATAATCTGTCTTTGTATATTCTTTAGGATTACCTAGATATTTTCTTCGCAGTTCATTAGCTTCATAGTAAGTTTCCCTATTGCTTTATAATTATTCATTTCACTACATAAAAATGTTTTATCTTGATAGATAACTTTAAAAACTAGGCATTTTAAATATCTCTGGGTTTTGCTCAGTGTTTTTAGAGATAGTTTTCCTATCAATCAGCCTCCTACCCTTCTTTCCCCACCAAAGGGAAAAAATATGGAGAAGAGATGCATGAAGGTCATCACTGAAGAGTCATAAACCATTGTGAATAATGTCAGAACTATAATTTAATTAGTGCCCCATCTGTCACTTTCTGTTTGACGAGCACTAAATGTCCAATTATCATTTAATATCTGCTCTAATCAGTTCTGGCAAATTTTGCAGGCACACAAGAGATGACATTAATAGATGAAAGTGAGGCTACTCCTGCCACATTATCAGAAAGAAATCTTGAACAGCACTGACTTACAATTGGGAAGGTAAGAATTCATTCCAATTAGTGGTAACGACATTTTATATCAATGATGCTGTGGGGTGTCTACAAAAGAATTCTCTTTGTTCTCACAAGAAGTTAATGAAATAGCTCTACCTATGATTCTTCAAGAATTATTTTATGGATTCTAAAATAAAAAATTAAAATGTCATCTATGTACCCAACCATCCTTGATGCAATGTCTTTGAAAACCATCTTACTTCTGGGTTAGTCATCTACCTCTTTTAAACTAGTTTTTCCACCAACAAAGGCATTATTAGGGTGCACTGGATCCACAAGGAGTTTTGTAAGCAAACCATATGCTTAATGCATTCGGGATATTGTCTTTTGTAAAATAGAAATGTGAGTCAGTAAGGGAGTCTCCACTTAAAAATAATACTGCAAATTTTAGCTTATTTATATAATAGTAAATGAAATGTTACAAATTTGTTTCCCATTGCCCCCCCCAAAAAAAATTACATCAGCATTCCATTTGAGGCTACTACTGATCACTTTGGTTTAATTTTTCAAAAATTGGAATTATAGCCCGAAGACTTTTAATTGTTGTCAATTATTAAAGGCATGTAATAATTCATGTACCATTCTTATCATCATTACTAACATTTTTCCTAGTGATTCTTACCCATCTTTTGCTTACTTTTAAGATGAGGGGAAAAAGGCTTGATTTTGGCAAAAATTTATTAGGCTATTGTGCTTCTGTTTGAGTCCTAATTATCCTGACCACCCAAAAGCACAATTTGACTCAAAGTATTTAGAGAATAATAGAATCTTGCTTTCTGCAACTTTGGCAAAGAAAGGAGAAAGGGATTGTACCACTACCATATATGAGGGTGAGTTCTCATTATGTGTGTCTCTGTGTATATCTGTTGACCTATAACTTGTAAAAACCGCTGAGCTTATGAGCCAGAACTTTGTCAGATTTTTTTTAAAGATTTTATTTATTTATTTGACAGAGAAAGACACAACGAGAGAGGGAACACAAGCAGGGGGAGTGGGGGAGGGAGAAGCAGGCTTCTCAGTGGAGCAGGGAGCCGGATGCAGGGCTCCATCCAGGGTGAGCCAAAGGCAGATGCTTAATGACTGAGCCACCCAGGCACCCCATAATTGTCAGATTTTTAAAACACTAGCAGGGAAATCCTGAGTCACAACTTAAGGAAGTTCTGTTAAGGGGGAAAAAAAAAAAAGGAAAATCAAGCAGCAAATTTAAACCCTCAAGTAATCTTTCCCCATAGGAACAGATCATATAAGCCCTTTTCTATGAGATGGTATATTATTGATTCCAAATGCAAGACTGTTGAATCTCAGATCTGTACCTCTGAAACAAATAATGCAATATATGTTAAGAAAAAAAAAGAAGAAGAAGGTAGCAGGAGGGGAAGAATGAAGCAGGGGAAATCGGAGGGGTAGACGAACCATGAGAGACGATGGACTCTGAAAAACAAACTGAGGGTTCTAGAGGGGAGGGGGGTGGGAGGATGGGTTAGCCTGGTGATGGGTATTAAAGAGGGCACGTTCTGCATGGAGCACTGGGTGTTATGCACAGACAATGAATCATGGAACACTACATCTAAAACTAATGATGTAATGTATGGGGATTAACATAAGAATAAAAATAAATAAAAATAAATAAATAAATAAATAAAGAAGACAATGATTCCAAATGCCAGTGTTACGGTGCATATTTCAAAGAACAGCCTTAATTTCAAGAATAGTATAAGACTCTATAAAAAAATGCTTCTAGATTCTTAGCCCTATATAAATGAAATATACAGCATTTTTATTTTTAGTGTTTGGAGCCAAGGGGCTCATTGAGCTACCCCATCAGTATTTGTTTGTTCACACTCCTTAACTAAGTAGTTCTAGTGACACATGGTTCATTTTATCCCAAATACCTTGAGGAACCAGTAACACTTTCCTAAAATAGAAAAAAAAAAAAAAAGACATGGGTTTCATCTTGGTTTGGAAGATGTGATGCCAGAAGAAGCATCACCTTTGTAAGCAAAGAAGGGCTGTCAGAGACTTGACCTATGATAGAAACCTGATAGCTTTTACACTCAGCTCTTTAGTGGCAACTTCATGATCATCCCTGCTTTAGGAAATTCACTTAGAACTAGATGTGTTACTTACAGAAAACTAGACAAAATATTTATGGTATATTGGAGAGCTGCTAACTCCTAGGACAGGAATATGTGATTTCTGCTTTCTCTGATCTCAGTGAACCAGGGAATGGTGAAGTCCTGGGGGGTATCATGAGGGATGAGAAGCTTTAAAAAAGGCCAGAGCCCTTTAGTCAATAATCTTTTATTTTCCTTGCTCTAAGACTGCAAAACTGCCTCACAATCAGAGGGCATTCACTACAATTCTATCTAGGCTATTTCATACTAATACTAATTAATTAAACACATATTTAAATCAGATAATCAAATAACACAGGAGATGAAGTGTCAAGAGAGGGCATTTCTCAATTTTCTAAAGTTCTGTGAGGTTTAATTAAGACTTCTGAAAATCTGTATCATTCTGTAAATTTACTCTTTTCACTTAATGACTTGAACTTTGTGTGATTATGAAAGGAAGTCTCTAAGGGAACAGAGAACTTGGGTGTCCACCCATCTGAAACACTCATTTTATGATACGCTCCAGTCAATTTCTAACTTTCTGCCTCTCAAAACAAACATTTAACCAAAAACAGTGTCATTACTCTTACAGGTTAGAAAATATTCTATCAACTCCTATATATTTCAGGGAAAAATATTAATCTTAAATATCCAGATTAAAATTTTCTCCTAATGTGACCTGTTCTAACCAAAGAGGACAGATGTAAAAGAGCTGAGTTCAGCTAATGGGTACCAAGTAAACATATTTCACAGTAACATTGTTATTGTTGAGTATAATTGTTATTCTCTCATTATGAATTTGGACTAACTCTTTAAAGCCCATAAGTGTGCTATTTAATTTATTTCTTATTCTTTAAATATAACAATCTCCAGGAGCCTGAAAGAATAGAATGCCAGAGGAAGCTCATCAAAACTATATCCTAAAGATATTCTGGTGGACTAAATAAATTGGGTTCCTTGTTTAAAATCTAGAGTGTGTCACTTTGGATTTGTAAACATTAAGCTTTCACAACCCTGAGCCTCACTGATTGAGTGCTAATACTTATTTCCAAGTTTTTCAGACAGGCAAAGGTAATTTGACCCATTCACAGACAGAATCACCAAAACAGAGCAAACACTGGGACATTTGCAGGAATAAGTACAGTAAATAATAGTGTCTCATTAAAATTCAAGCTGTAGCTTCTAAACCAGATGGGTTAGCAGAAATTTCTACATAGCTCATGAAAGAAAATCGCTTATTTGCCTTAAAAAAAAAAAACACTGGAGTTTGGACAACATTCTGAAAAACAAAAATATAGGTATAATTATGAAACACAAGCTGCATTTCTTTCAATACAAATTTATACTTTTGAATTTAATATAATTTTATTAGAATGAAAAAAGATTTCTTTGAAAAAAATAGGATATGAATAAAAATGTAAAAAGGCTTTTCAATATTAATTTCAATGATTAATGAATTTCAATGTTAAATGAATTTAACATATGCAGGTAAAAAATAAACCAAATGGGTAAAGGATATTGTGGTTTATTAAACTGCAAAAATCTTAATGTACCTAAAGAAACATAAAGAGAGATCCTTTTTATTCGGTATGCTCATCAACAACTACTTTACACTCAATAATGACATGCACATTTAGTAGAAAAATTTTGAAAGAAGAGATTGACAATTTTTGGAAACAAACATAAGAACAACTGGAAAATAAGATTTTCTCCTCATATTTATAGTAAAAAAACTACATTGGTTACTTTTATATTGTTAATATGAAAAAGAATGTATGGGAATTTTAACAAACTCTTACTGTTTTTTTTTTTAAATTCTTTATTGTTATGTTAATCACCATACATTACATCATTAGTTTTAGATGTAGTGTTCCATGATTCATTGTCTGTGCATAACACCCAGTGCTCCATGCAGAACGTGCCCTCTTTAATACCCATCACCAGGCTAACCCATCCTCCCACCCTCCTCCCCTCTAGAACCCTCAGTTTGTTTTTCAGAGTCCATCATCTCTCATGGTTCGTCTCCCCCTCCGATTTCCACCCCTTCATTCTTCCCCTCCTGCTATCTTCTTTTTTTTTTTTTCTTAACATATATCTTACTGTTATTTTTAAATTTAAAAAAAGGTTTTATGGCTTTCAGAAACAAGATCCACTCTAAGCTTCATTTTATAAGATACTTTATACACATAAACATAATTTTGAAACATATTTTAATAAGGTGATTTTAAACATATCACTTCAGTGAAAGACATGGGAGGACAGATAAAATCAACATTTTTTTTTAAAGATTTTATTTATTTATTTGACAGAGAGAGACACAGCGAGAGAGGGAACACAAGCAGGGGGAGTGGGAGAGGGAGAAGCAGGCTTCCCGCAGAGCAGGGAGCCCGATGCGGGGCTCGATCCCAGGACCCTGGGATCATGACCTGAGCTGAAGGCAGTCGCTTAACCAACTGAGCCACCCAGGCGCCCTAAAATCAACATTTTAAGCTGCACTTAGAATACTTCCAAATCACTTATTTGAGTATTAAATCACAACTGAACCAATGCTGTGATAATGTGGATATGATTTTAACAGCTAAATGGAATAACAAATTTCTGTCTCTTCAAGTATATATTTTATCTCTTTGTGGAAATATCTCTTATTTTCCCCACAGAATAAACAATATGATACAGAACTGATACAAAATAATTTTAAGTTATAACAACTTATTGATTTATTAATAATTGTCAACCACTCCGAATTAGACACTATTCTAAACAACTAGGAATTCAGCAGTGATTGAGAACAATTTCCCTCCTTCATAAAGCTTATAGTCAAGTCTCCACTATTAATTTCTACTTGCCAACATTTTCATTATTCTCCCCACACAGTGTTTTGTTTAGTTGTTATTAGTATTCAACTTAAAAGCAAATTGTAATAAAAATTTTGTTCAGGTGAAAAAAAATGAAGGCATTTTTAATCATTTCATTTCATTTCATTTTATTATTTTATTTTTAAGTAGGCCCCATGCCTAGTGTGGAGCCCAATGCAGGGCCCAAATTCACGACCTTGAAATCAAGGCTTGAGTTGAGATCAAGAGTTAGTCGCTCAAATGACTGAGCCACCCAGGCACCCCTAGTCATTTTTATTTTTAAACCGAACCCACCAGAAAATATTTATGACATAGGCAAAAATATTTATTTTAAGGCTAACATGATTGCTTTTTTTTTTTTTTTTTCTGGTGTGTTATTGAGTTTTAATTTTTTTTTTATTCTTATGTTAATCCCCATACATTACATCATTAGTTTTAGATGAAGTGTTCCATAACATGATTGCTTTTTGTAAACTGGCGTATTCAATGTAAATTAACATAATCATTTTTCCTCTTCACAGTTAAGAAAATTTATTTTGGGAGGAAACTAGAATTACTTGCATACATAGTTTTTTCATTTCATTTTGCCATAAGGGCAAATGATTTTACATTCAAGAAGCAATGAGACAGGGAGACAACTCAAAAATAACATGAATAGGTAAAAGAAAATGTATCCAAAGCTCAAGTGTGAATTATAAAGGCTATGGGTTCCCAATATGGAGAATTATCTCACTCTTTCAAAAGCAGCAGGAGATCTTTCAACTGAATGAAAAAAGATATCCACAATCAACCTACCTATTAATAACAGCTGTCAGTCTTAACATTTTAGAGAAAAATGGCAATGAAGATATAACACATACATATTAAGGGAACTATTTTTGGTTTGGGAACCTATAATTTTTGTGTAACAGTTAAAGTGTGCATCTGTTCTCTTATTTCCAATGAGGGAAAAACATGATCATCATCTGCAACCATTTTAGTGTATTTTTTTAAGCAAATGTGCTTTTTACCCAACAATAATTCACTAGACTAGGCACATAATGAAAATGAAAAGAGACACAGGAGAATTTACAAAGTAAACATTATGGCAAATTTTCTACTTTCTTACAATTACAAAAGAGTTACCCATTTGTGTGAATCTAGGCCTACCATTGGTCTGTAAATGCATTACCATATTCAGGAGCCAGTGTTAACCATTAAGAAAAAAAACCCCTCAAAGCTGGCCTCCTGAAAAAAAGAAAAAAAAATAAGGGTATCTTTATCTCCTTTTATTTATCTCCTTTTTCATGTTTTGTTTCCCTCCATTTATACTGCTGTGACAGCACCAAGTAGTGCTCATGCTTCCAACTCTTTCTATACATTCTCACTTTCTGACTCCTTTAATGCTGTACACCAAAAAAATACCTGGCCAATCTTTCATTCTCTCTGAGTCTTTAAAATGACTGATGTGCTAATATTGTTTACATTATAGAGGGAATGTTCTACAGAGTTTTAGAACAGGCTCTGAATTATGTTCACTGTCTGGAATTCGCATGAAGTATCTCATCTTCCCTCAAATTACTGCATCATTAGTAGAGAGAGGTACAAGTAATGCTTTAATTTTTAAACGATTTGCAAATCCTTAGAAATGAAATCCAAGCTATCTGAGGTTACCTTGTGAATTCCATATAAATACTGTGTCCTGCATTCTTGGTTGTGGATATGCAGAAAGTAATAAAGAGGTAAGGAATAAAAAAAAAAAATAGAATGAATTCTAATTTGTCCCTTGAACAATTGCAGTAAGGAGTTTTGGCTTTCCAGTTTCCAGTTTACCTTGAGTTTTGTTTTTTGTTTTTGTTTTTGTTTTTTTAATTAATATAATGAGAGTGTATTTGCTTATGTAGAAGGCCCTATCTTCTGAAAATGGTTTCAGAAAAAGATAGTATAATCGTCCTGATGCCCCTTCCTCCTCCTACCTATACCTTTTAATTAAATTTTAATTATATATTCAAGTACACAAAATTTTAAATGTATGAAATTTGCATTTCAATAAAATACTTTAAATTGGTCCTACTATAGAGTCAATGAAAAAATTTAAATCATCCAATATATTATTACAATAGGAAGCTTCCCATGAAGGCAGGCAGGCAGATGATCTGAACAAAATACAAAAGAGTAGCAATGTAAATACGCCCTCCTGAAACGAGGCTTTGCCATTCAGGAACACAAGATCCAGCTCAAAGCATGCAAACATTAATTTTTTCAACAGGAAAAAAGACATTGTTTTGGTAGATCAAATGAGTTGTGAAGAATGTCACCAAGATAATCTAAATATCTTTGAATATTACCTTAATTTCATTTGTACAGTATCTCAGAGTAAGACCACAACACCAAAAGATGATATCCAGGCAATCCCAAGACTATTTCCTCAGGTTATTGATACTCACTGTATTCACACCATATCACTGCATACGTTTCCATGGGATAAAATGTTGCTGTGAGTTGGAAATTTTTAAAAACCCATTTAATGTCATAATTTGGAGAGATAAGAAATAAAATATTATGCATTTATATAGTAAAAGAGTAAGGTTCTGGTAAATGTAAAAAGAAAAAAAATTGTCCTTATATTTCACAAAAGGAATTTCCCTTATTTTACTACTAATCTAAACACTCTGCTCAAAATATGAGGACCAATATCCAAGTGCTAAGAAATGTGTGGACTAGGACTGCCATGAGCAACAGGTTCCAAAAGTTTTCTGGACACTTTCTTGTACATCTTGTTGTGTATTGCAATACAATTAGAACTAGTCATCAGGAGAGTTTGCTTATAAAGCTCTTGTTATGGTAAGAAAAAAAAAAAACTTAGACATATTCAAGAAAATGATGACTGCTGAACCATTTACATTCACAGCCATGTGCAGTACTTGTTTTTTTTTTTTTTTTTTTTTTTAAAAATTTTTTTTATTTATTTGAGAGAGAGAGAATGAGAGAGAGCACATGAGAGGGGGGAGGGTCAGAGGGAGAAGCAGACTCCCTGCCGAGCAGGGAGCCCGATGCGGGACTCGATCCAGGGACTCCAGGATCATGGCCTGAGCCGAAGGCAGTCGCTTAACCAACTGAGCCACCCAGGCGCCCATGCAGTACTTGTTTATTTGCCAAAGTCTTGATATTTTTATTGTACAGAATAAGGACAAATCAATACAGTATATAAATAAATGATAGCTAATAATATTTAGCATTTGTTATTTTAGACATTTTAGATTTCTTTTTTTTTTAAAGATTTTATTTATTTATTCATGAGAGATAGAGAGAGAGAGAGAGAGGCAGAGGCAGAGGGAGAAGCAGGCTCCCCGCGGAGCAGGGAGCCCGATGCGGGACTCGATCCCAGGACCCTGGGATCATGACCTGAGCTGAAGGCAGACGCTTAACCGACTGAGCCACCCAGGCGTCCCTAGACATTTTAGATTTCATAGAATGTTCTTGTATTTTAGTCTGAAAGGGAAAATTTACATTATTGAAAATAAGAATTCATAGCTAATAGAATAAAAATGATTTTTCTAATAGAAATCTGGATAAAATATGGAGTAAAACAGCTGTGAAAATAAATTAGCAAGAAGTCAGAATCAAAGGAAAAAAATGAGTGCATGATAAAAGAAAGAGGAATTATTAGTAGCAAATATCTATGCAGTACTTAACCATATGTCAGGCCATGCTACAGACTTGTTTGTGTGTGTGTGTGTGGGGGGGGTGTTTGTGTACGTATCCCTGATAGCAATCCTATTATTCCCACTTTACAGTAATGAAATTAAAGTATAGAGATATTCACTAACTACCATCATTGATTCACAGCTAGGTACAAACCCCGGAAGCTGATTCCTTAGATGTGATCTTATGTGCTAGAAAGCATTGCCCTTTGAGTAATGCTATTAAAGATGTGTACAAGAGAATATAGGAAAACAAGGAAACAGAAACATACAAAATGATCAAATATGACTTTGGGATTAGTTATTGAGATAAGAAAAATAGTTAACATCCCTCCCCATAAAGCGATACTAAAGTTGCATTAGTGTCAAAGAAAGGAGAGGCAATTTTGTCCTTTCCATTTGAAATCCAATTTATGATGTCCGATGCTGTAAATATTCAGCAATAGCTGTGATCTATAAATATTTAATACAAATGAAGTCATAAGTATAACTCAGACTAAATGCTAATTAAAAAATATAAAAAAGATCGGTAGTTACTTCTCCCCCCCAAACTTCCAGATGGTGTTTAATCAGTATATGTGACTATATTTAAAAATAGCATAATTTAAATAATAATTGAAAAGCAATTTGTCAGATATAGCAAGCAGCACTGGTAAAGATTCTGACTTTATCACAGTCCTTTTACTACATAGTTCTTCTAAAATCATCCACTTTACTACCAACTTCCTTGCCTCTGGTTTAATAATTCTAACTTATTTTGTCTTTAAGACCTTGAAAAAACAAGTACTATATAAACCACTCAGAGCTTTAAAGAAGCTAGACATATTTAACTACAAGCAATGTAAGAGGACCCCAATCATTTTAATATTCTACTTATGTTAAATAATAATCCCAAAGACAGCAAATCATTTCACAAAGAATCTCAAATGGAAGATAGGAATGCATTTAATCAGTTAAATTAAACATCCAAGAACTATTATTAACTGATATCAATAACTTACCCACACATGTTCAACATAATCGAGCAGAGATTAACCAAGTGTAATTGATTTTTGATTATCCCTGTTCAATTAAGTGTTATGTATGTATGCATATACCTATATATGCGAATATGCATGTATCTATGTATATATGTATTAAGCATGTGTTTCATAGATTCTTAAAGTTTTTTGTTGTTGTTAAAGATTTTATTTATTTATTTGACAGAGAGATAGAAAGAGAGAGAACAAGTAGGCAGAGAGGCAGGCAGAGGCCCGATGTGGGGCTCGATCCCAGAACCCTGGGATCATGACCTGAGCCAAAGGCAGACGGTTAACGACTGAGCCACCCAGGCGCCCCAGATTCCTAAAGTTTTAATACTAACTTTATCACTAGCTAAGCTTGAAACATAAGCATAAAAAATTAATGGCAACTTGTGTATATATTCCAACTAATGTTTACCCATTTGGTTCAGTGCAAATTAAATTTCAATGTGTAAGGCTTTATATATAATGCAATGCTGTCTTGGGGGAGGGGACTAGATAGATTCACTCATTCATTCATCCACTCATTCATTTGAGATAAAAGGTTGAGCTTAGTCTTCTGAGTTTTCTATCTCAACCATAACTAAAATCATGAAAATTCTCATTTGAAAAAATAAGGGGTTGTAAATGTATAAATGCTCCAATAGAGTACTTTGTGTTGTAGCTAAGAAAATGGTGTCTGAGTGTTTTAGAGTTTAAAAGAAGTCCAGGAATCACCTGTGTAATGATTTTATTACACAAATGAAGAAACTAAAGTTTAGAGAGATTAAGTAGTTCACCAAAGTTTTTCAAATGAGTTTTTGTTAGAATTAGAACTAAATGCCATGCTTTCTGAAACACAATGCATAGCCCTTTAAAACACTCAAGATTTCCTAACTTATATTCTGTAGAACAGTAGGGTTCTGATAGACGTTATAGCTAGTCTGAAGAAGAAAAAAAATAAATATTTCTATATATCCACTAATGCATAATCAGAAATCGAAATTTAGAAACATCCTTTACAATAGCAATAAAATATGGAATACAAAGAGCAGTACAATATTTGCTAATCAAAAACTATAAAACAATGAAGACCTACCCAGTAAAGGAAGAGAAATACTGTTAATGGGTTGTTAAGATACCAATTTTCCCTAAATTGATGTATATTTTCAATACAAATTCAATCCAAATTCCTGAAAGTTTTTTTTAAAGCAATTCACAAAGATATTCTAAAATACACATGAGAATGCATAGGTCCTAGAATAGCCAAAATAATTTTTCAAAAGAGGAGCAGTGTTGGAGTACATATTGAGCTCTCTATACAGAATGAAATCAAGATTACTACCCAATTTCAAGGGTTTATGTAAAACTGTAGCAATCATTATAGATGGTATTGGCTCAAAGATAGAAAATAGATCAATACTGCTGAGTAAGGGTCTGGTAAGAGACATATATATATGTGGAGAACTGATTTTTGACCAAGATGCAGACAATTCAGTAGAGGAAGGATAGTCTTGTCAAAAAAATGGTGTTAAAATAATTAGATATCTGTAGGTTAAAAAGAAAGAAAAACTTACTTAATCTTTGCACCACATATATCAATGATCTTAAAATAGATTATAAACATAAATATAAAACTCAAAACTATAAGATGTGTAGAAGACAACTATAACAAAGACTCTTCAACCTTGGGTTGCACAAATATTTCTGAGATATAACATCAAAACCATGATCCATAAAAAAACAAATTTAATTAGATTTTATCAAAACTAAAACTTTTGTGTTTTCAAAGGCACAGTTAAAAGAATAAAAATATGAGCCACAGATTAGGAGAATATATTTTTAAAGCATATATCTGATAAAGGTATTATTTTCACAATATATAAAGTGCTCTCAAAACTCAATATTTAACAAAAAAAAAACCTACACAATTAGAAAATGAGCAAAATATTTAAATAATCAATTCACCAAAGAGATATGAGTGACAAATAAACACAGGAAGGATGGTCAACTTATTAATCATTAGGGAAATGCAAATTAAAACCATACTGAGATGCTGTGAGTAAACACAATTAGTAAAATGACTAAAATGAAGAAAGAATAACAATACCAAGTGTTAGTGAGCATATGGAGCAACTAGAACTTTCATATAATGTTGATGGATGGTTAAAATAGCAACACCACCTTGGAAAAGAGTTTGGCAGTTTCTTAAAAAGTTAATATACACTTTCAATATGATATAGCTATTCTACACCTAGGTATTTACATTAGAGAAAAAAGAAGCATATTCCCATACAAAGACTGACACATGAAAGTTTCCACCGGTTTTATTTATAACAGCTAAAAATTGGAAACAATACAAGTGTCCATCAACAAGTGAACAGATAAACAAACTGATATATCCTTGTAATGGAATACTCCTCAACAACAAGATGAATGCACTACTGATACATGCTATAACATGGATGAATTTCAAAATGTGTGCTGAAAGAAGTCAGACCAAAAAGAGTATGTACTGTGTTAATCCATTTATATAAAATTCTAGGAAATTAAAATCAATGTATGGTGACAGAAATGCTGGGAAAGGGGAGATGTAGGAACCAAGGATCACCGAGGGTCATGAGGAAACTTTGGGGGTGATGTATATTTTTTTTATCTTGACTGTGGAGAAGGTTTCATGGATATTCACATAAATCAAAACGTATCAAAATATATACTTACTATGTGAATTTTATCAATAAAGCCACTTAAAAATGGAAAAGAAATTAAGACATTCAGATCAACAAAAACTGAGAGAGAATTCTTGGCTAGCAGACCTGCCCTACAAGAAATAGTTAGGGAGTCTTTCATCCTTAAATGAAAGGACACTAGACAATAACTCGAATACATACAAAAATTATAAAGAATGCTGGTAAAGGTAATTTCAAACTTAAATATACCAGACAGCATAAATGTATGTTGTTTGTAAGTCATTTATTCTTCTATATAACTAACTACAGGACCTCAAAATACACGAAACAAATTGACAGAATTGAAGGGATATATATTCAACAATAATAATTGTAGACTACAATGTCCCATGTTCAATAAGTGTTAGAACAACTACAGAGAAAATCAACAAGGAAATATAAGATTGAATAACACAATAAGCTGACTAGGCCTAAAGGGTATCTATAGAATAATTCACCCAATAACCATAGAATACACATTCTTCTCAAGTACACACAAAACATTCTCCAGGACACACCATATGAAATCTCAATATATTTAAAAGTGTTCAACTCATAAAAGGTATGAAATTAGAAATCAATAACAGAAGGAAATTTAGGAAATTCACAAATATTTAGAAGTTTAGATAATAACTCCTAAATAATCAATGGTCAGAGAAGAAATCACAAAGCATATAAGAAAATACATTGAGATAAGTGAAAAGGAAAGTATAACAAAATTTATGAGATTCAGTTCTAGCATTGCTTAGAAGGAAAATTATGCCTTTAAAAGCCTGTGTTAAAAGATGATCTTAAGGCACCTGGGGGGCTCAGTCAGTTAAGAATGTAACTCTTTATTTCAGCTCAGGTCATGATCTCAGGGTCATGAGATTGAGCCATGTGTCAGGCTCTGTGCCTGCTTAAGATTCTCTCTCTCCCTTTCCCTCTGCTACCCCCTCCCTGTTCTCTTTCTCTCTCTCAAAAAGAATAAATAAATAAATTTTAAAAATAAAGAAAAAGATTATTGATCTCAAATCAATTCCTAACCTTTCACCTTAACAAACTAGAATAAAAGCGCAAATTAACCCAAAGCAAGCAGAAGTAAAGAAATAATAAAGACTAGAGCAAAATTAAAACAATATAGGTAGAAAACATATATAAGATACAATTTAAACAAATCAAAAGTTGGTTCTTTAAAAAGACCATCAAAATTGACAACCTTTACCTAGACTGACCAAGATAAAGACAGAACAATTGATTTACTAAAATCAGGAATAAAAGAGAAGACATTGATACTGCTATCACAAGAAATTAAAGGGATTATAAAGAATACTTTGAGCAACTGTATGTCACCAAATCAGACAGCTTAGATAAAAGGGACAAATTTCTAGAAAAATGTAAAGTACCAAAATTGACTCAAGAAGAATTAAAACTATAGCCACCACATTATACATTAGATCCTCAGACCTTACTGATCTTATTAAATTTTTTCACATACGCACAAAACAGGTAAATATGTGAGGTGATGGATGTGTTAATTAACTTGAGAGGGGAATCCTTTTGTAGTGTATATGTACATCACATCATTACATTGCATTTTAAATATCTTACTAGTTTAGTGTGTGTGTATATATATACATATATATATAATTTGTCAATTATACCTCAACAAAGCTGAAAAAAAGGAACAAGCAGAAAATCCGAATAGATATGTAACAAATAAAGAGATTGAAATAGCAATCAATTTTTTTCCACAAGACTAAGCCCAGGAGTAGATTGCTTCACTGGTAAATTTATCAAACATTTAAGGAAGAATTAACACCAATCCTTCAAAATTCTTACAAAAAATAGAAGAGAAGGGAATAGTTTCCAAATCATTCAATGACGTCAGTGTTATCTTGATAAAAAATCAAACTAGGATATTACTAGAAAACTGCAAATCAATGTCCATTACATATATAGATGTAATAATTCTCAACCAAAACTACCAAATTGAATTCAGCAAAACATGAAAAGGATTATATACCATGACCAAGCCCTTAATGATGAGAAATTGCATGCTTTTTCTCTACAATCCAGAACAAGGAAAGGATCTCCCCAGTCATCACTCTTATTTAATATTTTATTGGAAGCCACCGCTTTATAATAATACAAGGAAAGTAAATAAAAGGTATGCATATTGTGTAGAAAGAAATCACACTGTCCTAGTTCGCCGATAACATAACTGCCAATGTAGAAAATTCCAAAGAATAAACAACAACAATAACAAAGTTCCTGGAACTAATAAGTGATTATCTCAACAGAATACAAAGTTAATACACAAAAGTCAAATATTCTCCTTTATATCAGCAATGAACAATTGGAATCTAAAATTAAAAATATAATACCATTTATATCAACATCAAAATAAAATACTTAAGTATAAATCTAACAAAATATGCACAGGATCTGTATGTGGAAAACTATAAACTCTGATGCAAGAAATCAAAGAATATCTAAATAAATGGAGAAATATTTCATGTTCATGGTTTTGGAGACTCAATATTGTTAAGATACAAGTTCTTCCCAAATTGGCCTTTAGATTCAATGTAATTTTAATCAAAATCCCAGGAAAATATTTCACGGATATCAACAAACTGATTCTAAAGTTTTATAGAAAGGCAAAAACCAAGAATTACCAATGCAATGCTGAAGAACAAGGAGAACTGACATTACTCAGCTTCAATACTTACTATAAAGCTACAGTGATCAAAACAGCATTAGTATTGGGGAAAGAATAGACACATAGACACATGTCTAAAATCCAAAAATGAACAAAATGAAATGTATGTGAGGTTACAGAGCAACAGGAACTTTAATTTAGTGTTGGTGGGAATGTAAAATGGGAGAGCCACACTGGAAGACAGTTTGGTAGTTTCTAACAAAGCCAAGCAAAATGTTACTAGACAGTGCAGCCATCATGTTCCAATTGGTTTTGGGTTTCGACCCAGTTGAGTAAAAAAAATATCTATACAAAATTTTGCACATGAATTCTTTTTTTTTTTTTAAGAGAGAGAATGCATGAGTGGGGGCAGAGGGAGAGAATGAATCTTTTTTTTTTTTTTTTTTTAAAGATTTTATTTATTTATTTGAGAGAGAGAATGAGAGAGAGCACATGAGAGGGGGGAGGGTCAGAGGGAGAAGCAGACTCCCTGCTGAGCAGGGAGTCCGATGCGGGACTCGATCCCAGGACTCCAGGATCATGACCTGAGCCGAAGGCAGTCGCTTAACCAACTTAGCCACCCAGGCGCCCCGGGAGAGAATGAATCTTAAGTTGGCTCCACGCGTAGCACAGAGACTGATGTAAGTCTCGAGCTCACAATCCTGAGATTATGACTTGAGCCAAAATCAAGACTCTGACGCTTAACTGACTGGCCACCCAGGCACCCCTTGCACCAGAATTCTTATGGTCATTTTATTCATAATCATGAATATGAAGATGTCCTTCAATAGGTAAATGGATACACAGGTATGTACATCCCTATAATGGCACATTATTCCATGATAAAAAGAAATGAGATATTAAACTCAAAAAGACGTGGAGGAACTTTAAATGTATATCACTAAGTAAAGGAAGCCAGACTGGAAAGGCTATATACTACATGATTCCAATTACATGACTTTCTGGGTTAGGCAAAACTACCAAGATATTAAAAAGAGCAGTGGTTGCCAGGGATTTAGGGAATAAGAGCAATGAACAGGTGAAGCATGGGGAACTTTTAGAGTAGTGAAACTATTCTGTTTGATATTGTAATAGTGGATACATGCCATTATGCATTTGTCAAACTGATAAAACCTGTAGTGCTTATACTATAAAATATATGTTCTTACACATATATATTGCATAACTGCAATTGAACAATTATGTAAATGCATGGTGAAAGGTGGGAGGCAGGTTTCTTACTCTTGGACTGGGCATTTATATATTAGCAAAGAGAAAAAGAATGATCCATGTGGTAATGGGTTAGAGTTGAAGAAATCAGTAAGACTACACATTTAACTAAGATACAGAAGGTTGCATATAGAACTATTAATAGATATATGTACATACATGTATTAGTATACACACATATTGCCATGCTTTGTCAGTTGAGAGAATCTAAAAGCAATGATACTCCAATAGCAACAAGCACAACTGTCCCAAATCTTTGGTCTCTAGCATCATTCCTTAATAAAAGGAACCAGGGCTCCTTGGAGAAAAGGCTGATTTCAGCTGACTGAATAAGCTCCCAATGGCAAAGATGGAAAAATTTGAGCAACCAAGTAAGTAACTTAGTATTGGTTTGTAACCTAAATTTAAAATAAATATCCAAAAGTCCATACTTATACAAATGAATGATTGAGTAAATTAATAAATAGGGAAGAGAGACAGGTTTCCAATGCAGAAGAATTCCAATTAAATTATGTAGATATTCCACTCTAAAGAAAGGGGAGAATTACTCCCCTCCCCACTCCTTAAGTGTGGATTGTGCACAGTGATTTCATTCTCAAGAGTAGAGGTTGGAGGGGCGCCTGGGTGGCTCAGTTGGTTAAGCGACTGCCTTCGGCTCAGGTCATGATCCTGGAGTCCCAGGATCGAGTCCCGCGTCGGGCTCCCTGCTCGGCAGGGAGTCTGCTTCTCCCTCTGACCCTCCCCCCTCTCATGCTCTCTCTCTCATTCTCTCTCTCAAATAAATAAATAAAATCTTTAAAAAAAAAAAAAAAAAAAAAAAAAAAAAGAGTAGAGGTTGGAAAAGGGAAAAAAAGAAAGAGTAACTTTACAGGGAGAAACCTGACATACTACTTCAGCCAAGTAATCAAAGTCAACATCAAGTCATAAATCATGTTGATAAAATGTACCCTTGATAGAATGTGATGAAGATAGCACTTTACCTTTGTTTTCTTCTTCAGTCTAAATAATGAGAAAACATCTGAAAAAATTCAATATAGAGGCATTCTACAAGATACCTGACAAGTACTCCTCAAAGTTGCCAAGGTCATCAAAAACAAAGTAAAATCTGAGAAAATGTCACAACTAAGAGGAATCTAAGAAGGTATAACAACTAAATGCAATGTGGTATCCTCAGTGTGATCCCAGGACAGAAAAACATTAGATTAAAACTAAGGAAATCTGAATAATATATGGACTTTAATAACAATGCCTCACTATTGTTTCACTAATAATAGCAAATGTACTTTATTAATGTAAGGTGTTAATAATAGGGGAAACTGTTGAAGGGTGGTATATATTGGAGCTCTCTGTATTACCACCTTAATTTTTCAGTAATTTTAGAATATTTCTAAAAATAAAGTCTCTTAATTAAAAAAAAACCTGTATGAAACCATTTACATAATATTCTTGAAAAGACAAAATTAGGGGTGCCTGGATGGCTCAGTCATTAAGTGTCTGCCTTTGGCTCAGGCCATGATCTCAGGGTCCTGGGATGGAGCCCCGCATCAGGCTCCCTGCTCAGCGGGTAGTCTGCTTCTCCCTCTCCCACCCCCCTCATTTGTGTTCCCTCTCTCACTGTCTCTCTCTCTCTCTGTCAAATGAACAAATAAAATCTTAACAAAAAAAAAAAAAAGAAAGAAAAGATAAAATTATAGAAATGGAGATCAGATTAGTGGTTGCTGTGGTTAAGGAGGGGGTAGGGTAGGGAGCAAAGTAGGTGTGGTTATAAAATGGCAATATGAGGGCTGTTGATGGTAATAGAGATATTCTATATCTCCCCAGGATCAATGACAATATCCTGGTAATGATACAGTACTATGTTTTTACAAGAAGTTACCACTGGAGAAACTTGAGTAAAGGATATACGGGATCTCTCTTTATTACCTTTTGCAACTCTATGGGAATCAGCAGTTATCTCAAAATTAAAAGATTATAATTTAAAAAGTCTAGTTAGTGTTTTTGTGTAGATATCTGTTTTTGCAGTTATGGATTATGGACATTAAATGGAAAATACTTATATTTATTTAAATACTCATTCTTATCTTGTCCAGCATCTACTTTGTAAGTCCTGTCCTTCCATTTTATTCAAAACTTAGAGATATAGTTAATTCACAGGAGGGGTCCTAATTCCAAACCCAATTGAGGAGAGTATATAAATAATTAGTCCAAATCCCATCCTTTATCCTGACATAAAATATCTGTCTCCTCTTTGTTGCTGACTCATGGGTCCAATTCCCCACCGCTGTACAGAAGTTGGGCAGATTCCCAAGACTGACTCTTTTGTTCCCACAACCAACCCTTTTTAAAGGCCTCAGGAGGTTGGATCAAGATTCTGGCAGATATTGGCCAACTCACAAAAGTACAATCCTCTTTTCTTCTTTCAGAATATAGGAGCCCAGAGATCTTTTAGCCTTCATTTGAAACACAGACTGGTCTGATCATATATTCTTTACGGGGCCAAGAGTACTGCAACTTCCACTGTGCTCTGCTGGAGGTAGATGTGTTTTAATAACTAAATTTATAAAATGTAATAGGCTTTAACAAGCACCAAGTTTCGTTAGCTTTAAGAAAGGATAAAGGACAGGCTACATCACAGTATGCACAGCAACAGCATGGAAGGGGTGTGTGATACCTAGGCTCAGCTTCTCATGTCCTAGTGATTTCATACTCAGAATTTGCTTTGGTCACAAGAAATGAAGCTGTATATACACAGACAACCTCAGCTTAAGGAAGCCAGTAAACTGTAGAGTCCCATCAGCCTTTACTACTAGTCACATAGCCTCTTCAAATGTATATGACTAGCTCTCATCCCCAAATGTAGTTGCATATCATCAATACTGGGTGTTCCTTATTCAATAAACTATGTTGACAGTAAATTTGGTTCAGTAGATCTCATTGGCCAGATTCTTATCTATCTTTTATATGGTATAGTAAGTTTTTAACAATTCTGTAGTTTACACTGTAAGGAGAATCCTCAAACATCCCCAAAGCTAGAGGAAAAGGCACAGAGCAGAGATTTATCCTTCCCCCCCTCCCCTCAGGTATTAGAGCAGACTTTAAGGGGATGTTGTCCTCAGTGCCTGCATGAGACCGTTTATTTTCTAGCATATGATGTCAGGGCCCCTGTGGAGAGGTGGCTCTGGCATGGGATCTAAAAGCCAGATTAAGGTGAGGACAGGGGTGGCCCAGCATGGTATGTCAAAGGCCAGGTGAGTTGTGGAGAGTGTACACGTGAAGGGGTATTCCAGTGTGGTATATAAGAGCCCAAGTAGAGTAAGGAGGAAATGCATGGAGGAAGGCATCCCAGCTCAGGTTGTCAGAGCCTGAGGGGAAGACAAAGAGGGAGACAGCATAGAGTAAGAGATGTCAGAGATTTAGCAAGATGAGGAGAGCATCAGTGTGGCAGACCACCTGACAACTGGTTATGTGTGTGCTCTGTCCATTGAGAGGGCCGGACAGTAACAAAACCTTAAGAGCAGGGAGCACCCCTACTGCACAGTGTGGCTTCTACATATCATTCTCCACTAAAAGAAATCAGGAATCCTCAGAGAAATGCTGGTTTAAGGGCTGGGGCAAGAAAACCACAAGAAGAGCCTGGCCATCTTGTGCCAGAAAGCAAAGGAGTCCTCAAATAATGCAGATAAATTAAAAAGACCCCATGACTAGTTAAAGGCCTTCCCTAGGACCAAAACATTTTCTTTTAAAGATTTCATTTACTTATTTATTCATTTGAGAGAGGGAGAGAGCAGGGGGAGGAGTACAGGCAGAGGGACAAGCAGACTCTGCACTGAGCATGGAGCCTGATGTGGGGCTTGATCCCATGACCCTGAGATCATGACCTGAGCCGAAACCAAGAGCTGGACTCTTTAACCAACTGAGCCACCCAGGCACCCCTGCAACATTTTAAGGATCAAAATTAATAATGACAGTAATAGATCTTAATCCATTGACAAAATAGGAAACCACGAATCCATTCAAATATAAAGAGATAAAAAATGAAAAGTTCGATGAAAAGTAAGATACTCAGATATTTTCAGTCTACTTCCCAACAGAGTAATTATTAATTATAAGAGGAATAAGAGTAACTTTACCCTGGAGAAGGTACCACTTTATCAAACAATCAAAGTGAACATCATCAGTAATGGGACAAAGTGAAACAATATACTACCTGACAGGTTGCATTTAAAAAGATATGAGGTCACCTCTTAGTATTTGTCCCAAATAGGTACAAACTGAATCTGATCATGAGGACATATCAGATACACCCAAATTAAAGAACCCACTGCAAAATAACTGATCTGTATTTTTAAAATCGTGGAAGTTATGGAAAAATTGAGAAACTGTTTGAGTAAGGGAAACTAAAGAATTATGGTAGGGGCGCCTGGGTGGTTAAGTGTCTGACTCTTGGTTTTGGCTCAGGTTATGATCTCAGGGTCCTGATATCCAGCCCTGAGTGGGGCTCTGTACTCAGCGCAGAGTCTCCTTGTCCCTCTCCCTCCCCCACCGCTCCTCCACGATCTCTCTCTCTCTCTCAAATAAACAAATAAAAATCTTAAAAAAAAATAGTATGGTAACTAAGGTCATTATCTCTGATTGAAGAAATCATAGATGATTTTAAAGTCCTTTTTAATATTTTTATTATAACTTCTAATTTCTCTATAAAGAGCAAATGATAAGGCATATTTCCTGGGAATCAACAGAATAAAATACATAGTAATAAACAGAATGTTTATAAATAATTTAAAGAGCAGATTAAACTTAAGTGAACTTAAGTAAAAATAAAAGCTGTACCTTTTAGGCTATTTACTTATATGTGAATTGTAGTAGTAGGTTCAGAAACCTCAGGGACATTGACATTTGAACTCCTCCAAGCTCCTTTTTCTATCACATCCTGGGTGAAAGGTAAATATTTAAAAAATTAAGTTCTTTCTAGTTTCCTATAACTTGTACAATGGTGGAATGGGATGAGTATTTACAGGTCACCGTAAAATAGATCAACAAGTAGCATAATGTCTTAAAGAGCTGAAGGCCATGATGATGACACTGACCTTGCCACTCACCAATTCAGTCCTCATGTGCATCACAGTTATTTATCATTTAAAATTAGTGGATGGAACCATGGCTGCTAATGGAATTCCTACAGAGAAAACGGTTATTCAACTTTTAATATATGCCCATGCTGTTTAAAAATATTTGTATTGCTATATTTTAAAATGTAAGTGTATAAATAAGATTAGGGAAATTTTTGTTTATTATTTCATAATCAAGTTAATATTTCAGCATAATAAAATTGTGTCTTGATTAAAAGAAGACATTTTCTTATACAGAGTTAATATTTTATTGACCATTACTGATGAGCTGGATTTTCTCTTTTATCCTGAAGCCTCATTGTTGCTATTATAACCTTAATGTAGTGTAACTAGTTGAAATGTGTTGTGTCATTGCAAATGATCCAATCACTGGATTAGGATTTCTTAACCATATATGAAAATCTTCCCGGTGAAAAGTTCAATTTTTTGCTGTAAAATGTCTCTAATAATTCAGGTATTTGCTATTATTAATAGGTATGTATAAAAGAGGAGAAAAGAAAAAGGGTATAACTGAAAGATGTATACAATTTTCTATCACCAGTCTTTTTAAATGAGTTTATTTCTCCTATAAAATATGTACCAGGAATATAAAAATATTAGCATCTACCTCTGGAATAAATACTGATGATATCCAAATTTCCTGGCCCAATTGTCCTTCCTATTTAGATTTCCTAGCTATTTGGAATTTTTTATTTTACAATATACTCTGATCAACGTCCTTGGGCTTTTTTCTACTGCATTTGAATTTGTTTTGCTTACTTTGATTTTCAAAGCCCTTTCAGGATATTATTTTAGGTTAATATGCATTCACTTTACATTCTCAAATGTGGTTAAAGATATGTGCTCCAAAAATCTCTTCTTGAGGCCCCCCCCCCCCGTTCCAAATACCGGCCAAATCAACAAAATCTACCATTTGGCATGTTTAGCAATTTGCCATTGAAGTATCTTTATCCTCTATTTTCATCCTTCCTGTCCAATCAGTTTTACTTATCTCTTTCTTATTCTTTGAATGTTGAACCATCCCTATAAAACCCAGAATAAATAACACTTTGTTGTAGGGTATGATTCTTTTGATATATTTGTTGGTTTTGATGTGATAATCTTTTTTTTAGGACTTTTACATCTATGTTCATGAGAAGTATCAGTCTGTAATATTGATTTCTTTTTTTTTTTGAAGATTTTATTTATTTATTTATTTGACAAAGAGAGAGATAGCGAGAGCAGGAGCACAAGCAGGGGGAGTGGGAGAGGTAGAAGCAGGCTTCCCGCTGAGCAGGGAGCCTGATGTGGGGCTCGATCCTAGGACCCTGGGATCATGACCTGAGATGAAGGCAGATGCCCAACCAACTGAGCCTCCCAGGTGCCCCTGTAATATTGATTTCTTGTAATTTGTTTTGGTATTAGGGTAACTCTGGCCTCAAAGAATATGTTAGGAAATGTTCCCTCTGCTTTTATTTTTCTGAAAGTGATTGTAGAGAGTTGGTTTCTATCTTCCTTAATGAGTTGTAAATTCACCAGTGAAACTGTCTGGCCCTAGTTCTTTCTGTTTTAGAAGGATATTATTAAGTGATTAAATTTCTTTAACAGGGGTGCCTGGGTGGCTCAGTCCTTAAGCGTCTACCTTCGGCTGAGGTCATGATCCCAGGATGCTGGGATCAAGCCCTGCATCGGGCTCCCTGCTCAGCAGGAAGCCTGCTTCTCCCTCTCCCACTCCCCCTGCTTGTGTTCCCTCTCTCACTGTCTCTCTCTCTGTCAAATAAATAAATAAAATCTTAAAAAAAAATAAATTTCTTTAACAGATACAAGCCTATTCCAATTATCTATTTCTCCTCCTATAAGTTTTGGTAATTAGTGTCTCTCAAGGAATTGGTCCATTTCATTTAAGTTATCAAATTTGAAGTCGTAGAGTTATTCCTACATTCTTTTATAATCCTCTTATTATTCATGGGAACAGTTGTGATAACCCCTATTTCATTTCTGATATACTAATTTGTAACTTCTCTTTTTTCTTGGTAGCCTGTGATGTGGACTGAATTGTGTTGCTTTTAGTTTTGGCAGTTTCTCCTGACATGACTTTAAGCTCACTAATTCTTTCCTCAGCCATGTCCAGTCTACTTATGAGTCTCTCAAAGTCATTCTTTTATTTTTTTTTTTCCTGTTACATCTAATTTGATTTCTCAAAATTTTTCTTGATTCTTTCTTGGAATTTCTATCTCTGCTTACATTACCCATCTGTTCTTCCATGCTGTTTCACCCCTTTTTGTAATTAGAGCTTAGTGTATTAATCAAAGTCATTACAAATTTCTAGTCTGATAATTCTAATATCTCTGCCATATTTGTCTGACTCTAAAGACTGCTGTTTCTCTTCCAACTATTTTTCTGCCTTTTAGTATGCCTTTTTTTTTTTGTAATTGAATGTTGGACATGAAGTATTGAGTAAAAGAAACTGAGATAATTGAATCTTTAGTGTGAGGTTTTATGTTTATCTGGCTAGAAATGGGGCTATGTTTACTCTTTGCTGAAACTGTAGGTATCAGAGTGTAAAATTTTCTCTAGTGTCCTTATTTTTATCGTTATTATCTTTGTATTTCTACAGAGACTCTTTCTTAAATAGAGCATAAGCCTTGAAGTTCTTTTCAGATGTATTCCCCTATTGTTATACAGAGATCTCATTGATATCGAGGTGAGATGTGGGGGGAAGGGAAACATTCTATATTTCTATAAATAGGTCTCAGTCTTTTTGTGGGCCTATCCGCCTAGCCTGTGGCATCCACAACTCTTCCCAGATTTTTTTCTTCCCTTAGATGAGACAGGAAGGCTAGAGAGGCTTAATTGAGGTATTTTTATTCTTCCACATTGGGTAGGTTTTGAAAAAATCCTATATTGGCTAGGATCTCGTAACATAAATTGACTTGAGGAAGTATTTTGTTAATGAGAATATAACACTTTGGATGCCAAAATTATTATTTCCCCCTCCCTTTGTCAGACACACAAAGGGAATGAGAATATAACACTTTGGATGTCAAAATTATTATTTCCCGTCCCTCTGTCAGACGCACAAAGGGAGTTTCTTCTAATCCTTACGGGGATAGCCTGGTGGGCCTCCTGAAGGTAAAACCTTACACAAGTGTGGGGTTCTCCTAAAACTAGACCTCCAGGAGGTTTTTTTTTCTCTCAAGTTGATCCATACTTAGTCTCTAGGAATTAGTCAGTTTCCTTTTGATTGTCCCTACCAGGTTCCAGCTGCAACTTCTGTTTCTGGTAACCTCTGATTCTCTGTATACACCAGTTTTGGGGGCAACAAATTGTCTTGTGGCCTCATTCTCTAATGGATCTAAGAATGGTTGATTATCAGATATTATGATTATGGTTTCTAAAATTAGGGTTCTGGTTTAGAGATGAGTACTGAAATCTTGACAGATGAATAATGTTAAATCTAATTTTCAAAATATCCAGTAGAGTGGGGAGGAGGGCAGAATGTGAAAGCATACAGGTGAAACATGAATTGATAGTAGTTGAATATGGATGTCCAATACTCTCTACTTTTGTATGTGTTTGATATTTTCCATAATAAAACTAAAATAATTTTTTTTTTCAAATTTCCAGGTACCTGGGTAGCTCAGTTGGTTAGGCATCTAACTCTTCATTTCAGCTCTGGTCATGATCTCAGCATCATGGGATCAAGCCCCGCACCTGGCTCTGTGCTAGGCATGGAGCCTGCTTAAGATTCTCTCTCCCTCTCCCTCTGCTCCTCCCCCACCCTTATCTCTCTCTCTGTCTCTCTCTCTCTCTAAAAAAATTGTTTCAAATTTCAAGATAACAAAAAGATATAAACAACACACTGAAAGAATATATTTGTAAAAAACATATATGATAAAGGACTACTACAAAAATATACAAAGAATAAAGTTCAACAAGAAAACAATCTGATTAAAAAGTGGGCCAAAGACTTTAACAGATACCTCAACAAAGAGGATATACAGATGGCAAAAAGCATAGGAAAAGATGTTCCACATTATATGTCACCTGGGAAATACAAATTATAACAATAATGAGATACCACCACACACCTATTAGAATGGCCAAAATTTGGAACAACAGCACCACCACCAAATGCTGGCAAAGATGTGGAGGAACAGAAACCCATTTACTGCTGGTGGGAATGCAAAATGGTACAGTCACTTAAAAAAAAAAAAGTTCGTCAGCTTCTTTTAAAACTAAACAAACCCTTACCATAGGATCCAGCAATCACACTCCCTAATATTCACCCAAAGGACTTGAAAATTTATGCTCACATGAAACTGCACATGGGATGTTTATAGTAGTTTTATTTATACTTGCCAAAACTTGGAAGCAACCAAATGTTCTTTAGTAGGTGAATGGTTAAAGAAACTATGGTACATCCAGACAATGGAATATTAATCAGTATTGAAAAGAAATGAGCTATGAAGCCATGACAAAGAATGGAGAAACCTGAAATGCATATTACTAAGTGAAAGAAGTCACTGTATGATTCCAACTATATGACATTCTGGAAAAGACAAAACTATAGAAACAGTGAAAAGATCAGTAGTTCCTAGGGATTAGGTGGGAAGGAATGATAAATAGAGCACAGAGCTCTTTTAAGACAGTGAAATTAATTATTCTGCATAATATTATAATGGTAGATACATGCCATTATCAACCCATAAAATACACAACACCAAAAGTAAATCCTAATGGAGGGTATTATGCTAAGTGAAATAAGTCAATCAGAGAAAGACATGTATCATATGACCTCACTGATACGAGGAATTCTTAATCTCAGGAAACAAACTGAGGGTTGCTGGAGTGGTGGGGGGTGGGAGGGATGGGGTGGCTGGGTGATAGACATTGGGGAGGGTATGTGCTATGGTGAGCACTGTGAATTGTGTAAGACTGATGAATCACAGACCTGTACCCCTGAAACAAATAATATATTATATGTTAAAAAAAAAGAGAAGAAGATAATAGGAAGGGGAAAATGAAGGGGGGAAATTGGAGGGGGAGACGAACCATCTGAGAAACAAACTGAAGGTTCTAGAGAGGAGAGGGGTGGGGGATGGGTAGCCTGGTGATGGGTATTAAAGAGGGCATGTTATATGCAAACAATGAATCATGGAACACTACATCAAAAACTAAGGATGTAATGTATGGTGATTAACATAATATAATAAAATTAAATTAAAAAATAGTTATTAAAAAAGGTAAATCCTAATGTAAACCTAATGTAACTAAACTGGGTGATAATGGTGTGTCAGTGTATGTTCATCTATTGTAAGAAATGTCCTTTCCACTCAATTTTGCTGTGCACATAAACTGTTCTAAAAAATAAGGTCTATTAAATTTTTTCTTCAAATTTCTTGTACTTTAATTCTATATTGCAACATCAATATGAGTTTGGACCTAAATAATCAGAAAGGACAAAAAAAAAAAGAAAGCAACTTATGTGTTGGTGGTTTTTTCACTAGTGTTCAAGAATCCCAGCTCATTCCACTACTGGGTATTTACCCCCAAAAAAGAAAAAACTAATTCTAGAAGGTACATGCACTCCTATGTTTCCTGCAGCACTGTTTACAATAACGAAGCAACCAAAGTGTCCATTGAGATGAATGGACGAAGAAGATGTGGTATTGATATTATAGAATATTACACAGCCATAAAAAAGAATGAAATCTGGGCAAAGTAGGTGATGTGGATTAAGTAGTGCACTTGTTGTGGTGAGCACTGAGGGATTAAAATAAAAACTTAAAAAAAAGAATGAAATCTTGCCATTTGCAACAACATGGATGGTCCTAAAGGGTATTAAGCTAAGTGAAATAAGTCAGAGAAAGACAAATGCCAAATGATTTCACTTTTATGTGTAATCTAAAAAAATAAAATAAAAATAAGAAGAAACAGACCTATAAATCCAAAGAAAAAGCTGATGATTGCCAGAGGAAAGGTGAGTGTAGGGAATGGGAAAAAAATGGTGCAGGGCCATGGAGGCACAGGCTTCCAGCTATGGAATGAATAAGTAATGGAGAAGAAAGATACAGCATAGGGGAAGAGTCAATGATACTGTAATAACGTTGCATGGTGACAGGTGGTAGCTACACTTGTGGTGAGCATAGCATAAGGTATAGACTTGTTGAATTACTATGTTGTACACCTGAAATTAATGTAACCTTGTGTGTCAAATATACTTCAATAAAAAAAAAAAAGAATCCTAGTTCAAGTACCCAGGTGTTCCTTGGGAGCTGTTTGAACTAAATGCACCAACCAGGGAAAAATCAATAAAGCTGTTTAAATGGTTTCCCAGGGACCGTTGTGATGACGGACTACTACTCTTCTATCAAGACCAATAGCTGTACATATTCTGCATTTTTATTTTTTGGTCCATGAACAGTAACTAAAGCTATTCAAACAGAGGCAAATTTAGGACCTAGAGAAACTATAAAGCAAAGCTGGGTATATTTTTTTATTGTCATATCCAGCTGAAAAATAGCTTTAATTTCTATTTTACTTATACATAATAAATCATTAAAACTCTGAAGCCAGCACCTTTCAAATGTAGGGGTTTGTTTTGTTTTGTTTTTTAATGCAGGAGAACCTGTAGACACCAATGTTCTTAGAAAACTAAGTGAGACAGTATTCCATATGATGTGGGATGTTACAGTACAGACTATACTGAATTTGAAGTAATCATTTTAGTTACTAGTCTACAAATTATTTGAAAGTCTGGATGATATGAGAGTGAATTTTCTCTTCACAATGAAGGTTAGAGCTCTAAGTCATATGTTTTTAAATACTGCCTTCTGGTACAAATTTAAATTATGGGGCGCCTGGATGGCTCAGTCGGTTAAGCATCTGCCTTCGGTTCAGGTCATGATCCCAGGTTCTGGGATTGAGTTTGCACTGGGCTCCCTGCTCAGTGGGGAGTCTGCTTCTCCCTCTCTCTCTTCCCCTCCCCCTGCTCACTCACTCTTAAATAAATAAATAAAATCTTTAAATTAAAAAAAAAGAAAATTTAAATTATGAATAATTTAACTGGTTTTATAAAAGCAATAAATTTAAACATATCTACAGAATTCTTACTCATGGAACTTTGCTTTCCTTACTTAAATGAGTGACCAAGAAATGTTCCCTGATTCACAAATCCATTTCAAGTTATTTCAAATGGGTAAAAACAAATGAAGTAAATCAACTAATGTCATTTTGATATGATTACATAATTTGCAGACCAATCAGATACTATCAAGGAAGATATTACCACGTTTTTATCATTTCGTACTCTTAACAGTTCTAGATTTTACCTGTATGATGTCATTGTAAATCAAGGGGCAGGACAAAATCTATTAGCTAAAGGTAAGATGAATTAAGAATATTATCCACAGTAATCCATTTATCTTTTCATTTAATAAGCATACATGAGAGAGTTATAGTACTCAACACTGTGGCCAGTTTGGCAGTAGATACAAAAGAAGTCAAATGCATTGAGATCTGGGAAGCAAGCAAGAGAAATAAGGTTTGCAGAGCACTGATTCTATGCCAGCTCTTGCAATGAAATTTAAATGTACAACTTTACTTAATTTTAAACAATAACTACTTCTTATTTAAGTAGAAAAAGCATTTTAGGTCACTCAAATAAAAACAAATAGGCATACATACAAAAGAGAAAAACCTCAGCCTAAATAAAATAGAAAAACATTGGTAATATATAACGCAGGTGGGAAAACTAGGCTGGGGAAATGGGTAGGATTTAGAGAAACTAAAGCAGATTTCCTACGGGTGTCAAATTACAGAGTCTATTTGAGATCACTGGCACTAGACACTGGATGTTGCCACAAATAGCAAAATTATTTCTGCTTCTCTACCTCGGACTGTCCCCAGATTCAAAGTGTCAAGGAGAGAATAAATTGGCTTAACCCTCTGTCATGTGTCCTAAGCCCTGCTGTCAGAGTTCAAGGAGCATAAGAACTTGGCCTTTTGCTTTTATAGTCAAAGTATGGTCCTTCCTCCTCTCTAAAATTCAAAGGTTACCTTCTTATTTTAAATTATATTAAAATTAAGTTCCATTAGATCTCTGTTTTGATCAGTATATTGAAGGGCATGAAATCCCTTCACTCCTAAAAATACTAGATACAATGAAAACCATATATTCTATGAGACAACCGAAAACAAAGAAAAAAGAGGATGCACAGTTAATTTCATTGAGAAATTAGTGCTTTAAAAGTGAGCTGAGTGCTTATGGCAGTTTTCAAACCTGGGTCCATTACACAGTCTGGATACAGATGGATGAAGGGACAATCCTGCCATAGAGAGACACAGAGAGAGAGAGAATTCCCAGGGACAAGAAGAAATCAGTTGACCTTCTGGTAACAGTATAAGCTGATGAAATATATTGGAAAGAGAAAGAACCCCAAATACTACTACAATATATTTCTCAGACCAACAAGTCTTCCTCTACCATTATCCTAATTATGCTGGGGGATAAAATGGCAATGGGGAAAGGACTAGAAAGCAGAGAGAAATTACATACCCTTGAATATCATTGTAATACTTGAGTTCGGGAGCCCTGACAGAATTGAATCCATAGGTGAACCAAAATAATCTGAAACAGTGTGTCCAACTTATTTCCAGATCAAAAAGACAAAGTCAAATGGTAGGGATGTGGGAATTCTAGGTTGGACAAATCACAGGTAATTTCAATCTAATGTAAGCTTTGGTCAACTTCACTCAAGGACAAATCTGGATGATAAACTCCTTACCCTAATTCCTCCCTGAAAAATAAAACAAAATGAAATTTTACTCCACTGTTATTTTATGTACAATTTCAGAAACATGATAAAAATATATATAAACTATGAAATTGGCATGTATCTGTGACCCATAAACAATAAGAAAAACAGTCAATAGAAAGACACCTCCAGATGATTCAGTTTTTGGAATTAGCACATAAGAATTTGAAAAGAAATATAAATATGTTAAATAATTTATGGAGAAAGATAGATATAGAAGTAAAGAGAGGAGATGTACAAGGTGTGAAATGGAAACTAAAAGAATCAGGAATTATAGAACTGAAAAATACAATATCCAAATTTATTTTAAAAGTTATTAAGATATATTTAAAAGAAGATTGGACACTAAGTAAAAGATGATACACAAACTCATAGACAGGTCAATCAAAATTAAACAGAGAAAAGGAAATTACTATTTAAACCTATAGGTAATAGCAATGCATAAACAATGAATCATCACAATATATCATGTAAGAACAGGTGAAATGCTGGCACAAAGAACGAGGGGGTGGAGCTAAACACAAGTAGAATATTGTAAAGTTCTAACATTATATGTGAAGTGGTATAATATTTCAAAGTAGATTGTGGTCAATAAATCAAACATAGAGTAATCCTGGAGTAACCTCTAAATTAAACTAAAAAATGTGCCAAATATGCATTTCAGGTTGTTACTAAGCTGCATTTTTATTCCAAGTTGTATTTGGTAAATGCTCTCAAAACGTGTCATCTCAATTCTAAACACATCTAGAAGTTGCACTGGGCATTCCTTATGCATATATTTATTAGGATACACATTACTACAGAAATTTTCAGCTATAATAGCATTTCAAAAGTTTCAATTATTTAACAATTCAGTAATTGACAAGTTTCAAAAATTGTCTATTGAAAAGTAAGATAATTGGAAGAAATTTAGACAAATTAAACACTTAGTGGGTACTTATAAAAATTTACAATTTATCAACATAGATAAAACATTCCCTATTGCCATTACATTAGGGATATAACTAAAATATTGTTCAAGGAAATGTGTAACTACAACTAAAATTATTGGAACTGCCATCATGTTACACAATTGGAAATAGAAAGAAATTACTAAAAAAAAAAAAAAATTCCTGAGAAGATTTGTGTATGTGTCTGGGGAGGGTAGTTGGTGAATGTGTCTTTGAAAAACCTAAAATTTAATAAAACAATGGGAGATGGGAACGAGGCATTTCAGATCTAGGGAAAACAACAATAATAGCAATTATAATGACGATGATGACTAGGATCATGAAGATGATGATGATGATGATAGCTACTTATGTAGTAAAATTTACTTATTTAGCACCCAGAAGTTATCTAATATTACCTTAATGGTTTTTCTATAACTCAGAGAAACTAGTTAACTAAATTATCTACATACAAACGGCCAGTAAGTGACATCATCTTTAAAATATAGATCACTTTTTTTTTTTTAACTTTAGTCATGCTTTTTTGAATCCTTACTCTCTGGTGGAAAAATTGGTGCTGGCTTCAAAGACGAAAGCTGATGCCTATAAAGGGCCACTTAGAGAAGTGGCCCAGGAACTAAAAATATTCCTAAGAGACTGGACACAAGCAGGACTCTATAAGGCTATTCCTCCAGCAAAGAATCAATGTTTGATTTAAAGCAGAGAGAGGGGCCCCTGAGTGGCTGAGTTGGTTAAGCACCTGACTCTTGATTTCAGCTCAGGTCATGATCTCAGGGTTGTAGGATCAAGCCCCAGGTCGGGCTCCACACTCAGTGCGGAGTCTGCTTGTCCCTCTCTCTCTGTTCCTCCCTCCGCTCACAATCTCTTTCTCTCTCTCTCAAATAAATAAATCTTTAAAAAAAAAAAATAGAAAATAAAGTAGAGGGAAAAAATTTCAAAGTCGTTTGTATATGTTTCAGAATTTCTGCTTCTATCTTCCATGGTATCAATTCATTGATTCGTTCATTCAACAATCACTGCACCGAGTGCCTCCTATTTGCAACCGCGCCACTAGGTACTAGAAATACAGACATGATCAAGACTGGGAAAGTCCCTGTCTTCATGAAAATGATGGTTTTGTTCATGTATACATTATATTACTTAAGATTTGTTTTAATTTAGAATTTATTAAATAGTTTTGCCCTATGGCTATACTAATTATTGTAAACTCTAACTGATCCAGAATCTGAAAAAAAAACCCTCTTATAACAAATTGTTTTCATATTTTTCTATAGTAATAGCACATATTCTGCAGACTGAAGTCACTTCTGAATCCTCAAACATGCACTTAACATCATCATCACTTTTGTGCAAATGGGTTATATTGAAACACGGTCTTTTATGTAAGTTTTAGCTATATGCCTTCAATTTTTCACAATAGTTTATTCCAGGTAAATGAGAATTAATTTATTAACAAAATATCCATGGATAAACTTCTAATTTAGTCAAATGAAACTGTTTTAACATGTGCTTTCATACAGTAGGCATTGAATAAATATCAGTTATTGTTAATGGTGCAATTCTACATATGTACTGGAATTTTTAAAAATGAAAGTAGTTTTGAAAGTGCTTCTGATTTTTGTCTGTAATGGCCTACTTATCAGCTTATAGAGAGTATTATTAAGATATATTACTTTTTGAAAATGAAATTCTGATGTCAGTATAAATTTATCACTTTAATCAAAGGATCTGGCACAGAAAAATATTATGGGATTATTTTGTTTATAACGGGCATGTTTATCTCTCTTATTATAAGCCTTACTATCTTGAAATTGTTCTCTTTCCCCATGTTAGAGTCAGCCCAACTTTGTTTGTGTTGGACACTATGAAATTGAGATTTGGTAACTGAGTTAGGTTATCAATGAATTACACAGCCAACCCAAATGCTTTGTTACCAAAAATTCATGTGAAAGGCTGCATTATTCAAATCAGTTCCAGTTTAGCCATCAACACTGATCAAATTAATTGGGTAATTGCTAAATCACTACTTTGTTTTGAGCTACAAAGACACACATTTAGAGCCCCTCTGCTGCATATTTCAAAGCACTGAGAGCATTTCTAATCTAAGCGGTACCCTAGAGTCAGAAAGGCTTACTGCTACCCTAGAGGGTCTCCTACATGCTGGGAATAACACAACTAATAAAAATTTCCTTAGTTTGACCTGAAAATATAAAATGTTTTTCTATTTCTCTGGAATCCTTAGATATTTTCTTTCTGAAATCTTATCTCTACAAAATATTCAGAGCCAAACAAATAAACAGTTCAAAAAGCAAAGAAAGTCATTTTAATTAAAATAAGTGCAGGTCTTTTGTTTGTTTTCCCTTTTGAAAAATTCCAAGACAATAAACCTTAATATCCAGATTGTCTTATATATGACATTTGCTTTCATAAACCATGCAGTTATCAAGAGCTAATCCTGTAGAGAAAGTAATCAAGAAAGGTGTTACACAAATGCAAAACATATGATTAAAGAGAGGGAAGGCAAATCTCATGCAAAGAACTGAATATTATAATGAAATTGTCACTGAATGGAGATGTGAAGACTTCAAGCTCAGTTTAATTAGGCCACTGAGTAGAATCCCCTAAGACCAACAAGAATTGAACAGCTAATAATCAGTTTGTTCTTTGCTGATTACCAGTAAATCATGTCCCAAACACAACCCTGGTCCCTTCTCTAATTATGAATACATTTTCAGACCTCTCATTTAATCTCTACACTTTTTATGGGTGCACAAATCTTAATCAGCTATCTGTAAGAGTGCCTACAACTGTTAGTGTCTTGAAAGGTCTTCCTACTGTTTAGGAAGTAAATATTTGCATCCTTTTGTACCACAGTGGTAAACAGCTGATCTTATGAGGGAAACTAGGAGCATGGGAGGCAAGTGCACATCAATGTAGGGGAGATTCTTTCTACATAAAGATCATCTTTCTTTACAAAGTGCTTGCTCTTTATGGAAATTTGGAACTTCACACACACACACACACAAGCAGAAAGAAAACATTGTCCATGGTTCTACCACGAGAAGAGAATCACTGATAATATTTTCATTTACTTCCTTCCACATATATTTGGGGGGAGAAATACATGCATCTCCTGTATGTCTTTATATATACTTATAAATAATATTGCATCCTACTATTAAAAGTTAATAATATATGCATTCTACAGATATACTTCTTAAATATTTAATAACTACATACTTTTTTATAAAGTGGTATAACATCATTTATTTTAACAGTTATTAGTAATCATTTAGTTTGTTTCTCTGATATTATGAATAACTGATGCCTGAGGATTTAAAAATCATTTTATATTTATGATTATATCCTACAGATACATTCAAGAAAAACTTAATACTTGTTTAAATTGCTTTCCAAACACCAAATTCAAAGAAGCACTCTACTTTTTGGGCTCAGGTTCTTTGTTTGGTTATAACGATTTCCATTTGTAGAATTCTATTATTCATTTGCCATTAAAATTTTTTTTATCTTTTTGGAGTTTTTTTAATAGCTCAGCTGTGTAGATTCTGAACTCCATAGCTGTCACCTCTTTCAAGTATCCTAATGCCAATTTTCTGCTCATCTTCATTCTGGAAATCACTTCCATGTGAGTACATTTCCTCACTAGTTTAGTCTTTGGTGGTGACAATGCTGCTACAAAATATATGCAAAATAACTGTCAATATCTTTACTGATAGCAACAGCTATCATTTATTTATTGAGTGCCCATTAGGTACTAGAAAGTTTACAGCCACTTCCTATGAGGTAGAGTTTATTGTCACCATTTTTTTTTCCCAGAGGAAGATACTGAAGCTCAGAAAAGTGAAATAACTTGCTTACTTCCACCAGCTACAATATAGCAGAGCTAGGTTTCAAACATAGATTTGTGAGTCCAAATCTTAAGCTAACTTTATTGCATGCTATATCCTCCAAGCCAGAGTTAACAATACAGTGGTGTAGGAAGAGGGTAAGGCATGGGGGATGTTGAAGTAGGGTGTGGTGAGTGGGTTAGGAGGTGAAGTGGTAATTCACAAGTTGCCTGAGAGAGCAGACTCTGCAGATGTGAGTCAACCCATCTTCATTCAAGTTCTGCTCTGTTACTTACCAGCTTTATAATATTAATTTAATCTTTCTTGGTCTCACCTTATCTACAAAATGGGGATTATGATAATTACTTTATAGGATTGTCATGGGATGAGGCATATAAACTGCTTAGTCCAATACTTGGCACATAGTAAACCCTCCATATCCATCATCATCAGCCTCATCCTCATCACCGATGTTGTTGTCATTTTATAGTCATTACTGTATCACTGATTAAAAGTTCCAAATGCAAATAAGCCTGTGCAATTAAGAATGAACACAGTTTGCTAGGAAAAAGAATTCCAAATCTTATGCCCACTAATGCTAAATGCCAAAGGACACAAACCCAGAATAGGATGGAATACGGGTAACATGTAGTCCAAAATTCCTGAACTAACATTTGATGATGAAGTTAAAGAAAAGTGTGAACTTTAAAAAAAAAAAATCCTCCTTTGTTAACAAATGAGATTTGAATAGGTTAACTACGTTGTACCCTTTTTTACCCCTTATTTCCTACTGTATTTGAAAAATCACTGTAACTTTTTAGAGTTTATTTTCTCTCTCTTTTTTTTAAGATTTTATTTATTTATTTGAGAGAGAGAGAATGAGAGAGAGAGAACACCTGAGAGGGGATAGGGTTAGAGGACGAAGCAGACTCCCTGCCGAGCAGGGAGCCCGATGCGGGACTCGATCCAGGGACTCCAGGATCATGACCTGAGCCGAAGGCAGTAGCTTAACCAACTGAGCCACCCAGGTTCCCCAATTAAAATTGTTATTAACATTTTTTTATTTTTTAGATTTTTATTTATTTGACAGAGAGAACACAAGCAGGGGGAGGGGCAGGCAGAGGGAAAGGGAGAAGCAGGTTCCCCGCTGAGCAGGGAGCCCAATGCCAGACTTGATCCCAGAACCCTGGGATCATGACCTGAGCTGAAGGCAGACGCTTAACCAACTGAGCCACCCAGATGCCCCTAATTATTAATATTTTAATAAGAAGTTCTAACAAGTGTTGGTTTCATTTTGTTCAATGAACTGGTACTTCCACATTAACCATCTCAAATGCTTTCATAAACAGTACTTAAGAAGGTCTTCTAAACCCTATTAACAATGGAGAAAAAAGGGGCACCTGGGTGGCTCAGTCGTTAGGCGTCTGTCTTTGGCTCAGGTCATGATCCCGGGGTCCAGGGATCGAGCCCCACATCGGGCTACCTACTCCACGGGAAGCCTGCTTCTCCCTCTCCCACTCCCCCTGCTTGTGTTACCTCTCTCGCTGTGTCTCTCTCTGTCAGATAAATAAATAAATAAATAAAATCTTAAAAAAAAAATGGAGAAAAAAAACAAACTCCTCAGGTAAGAGAGGGAGGGAACTGTCAGAGGTCAAAGAGCTAAATAAGGTGGTAGAGACTATGGTTCCAACCTACTTTTGGTTCCATGTAAGTGATTTCTTCTATCCCAGGCTGATCTCACCTTCAATATCCTTAGATTACAAAAACAGAGAAAGGCATAGCATTACTGGGGGAATCTCTTGAAAGAGTGCATAAAGTACTTGAAAAAAAAAGAAAGGAAAAAAGAAAATCCTGTACAAAGAATACATCTAGCCACATTTAGTCTATGTGTCTTTGATTTTAATATTACATCTTTTGAATGAACTTTTTCATATATTTAACAAAGTAAGATATAATGTCTAAAGAAAAAAGAGGAATTAATAGGAAATATAAAGTAAGGCAAATAATTAATATCTAGTAATACTGTACTCTTATTATGTGTTTGGATACTGTGCTAAGGTTTTTTTGTTTTGTTTTGTTTTGCTTTGTTTTGATAGAGACAGAGAAAGAGAGAGAGAGAGCATGCACAAGCAGGGAAAGCAGCAGGGGGAGAGGGAGAAGCAGACTCCCATTGAGCAGGGAGCCCCACTATGACATGGGGCCTGATCCCAGGACACTGGGATCACAACCTGAGCCAAAGGCAGACGCTCAACCAAATGAGCCACCCAGGCACCCCTGGATACTGTGCTAAGTTTTTAACACACATTCAAAAATCAACCTTCAACCTGTATTTCTTGAGCTTACATTTTGACTCAGCCATTTTTCTAGGTGCTTGGTTAAAGAGTGATCAAAAAAACTTAAGCCCCTGTTAAAAAGCAAAGATTTTGTGTTTTATTATACTAACATAGAAATATTGAGACTAAAGCTTAGAGAAGTTAAGTAAGTTGCCCAGGTTCACACTTTTATTTGCAGATCCAGAGCTGATAGCAAAGTTTCTTCATTGTTTACAATGCTCCACTTTGGGCAGGAAAAAAGGAAGATAAACTACTCAACATTGTTAAACTACATAGCCTCCGGAAAATGCGTATTTCAGTTAAGGCCATATTTAAGAACGTAATGATAGAAATGTTATTCTAAAATAAAAGGGTGGGGATAGAAAATGAGAGAGAGAGAGAGAGCAGGTAGTCTTAAAACAGTATAAAAAAGTGGTTGTAAATGCCAATTTTTTTTACATTTTTTTAGAGAAGTTTTATGTTCACAGGAAAATTGAGAGGAAGGTACAGAGATTTCCCATATATCTTATGCCTCTACAGATGCATATCCTCTCCCATTATCAACATTCCCTATGAGAATGGTATATTTATTATAATTGATGAATTTACATTGATACATCATAATCACCTGAAGTCCATAGTTTACCTTAGGGGTCACTCTTGATTTTATACATTCTGTGGCTTTGGATAATATGTAATGACATGCTTCCAAAATTATAGTATTGTATAGAATAGTTTTCTTCACTAAAATCCTCTGTGGTCTGCCTATTTATCCTTCTTCCCCCCCACCCACCATCCCTCGTAGCCACCAATCTTTTAATGTCCCCATAGTTTTGCCTTTACAGAATGTCATATAGTTGAATCATACAGTATGTGGCCTTTTTAGATGGTCTTCTTTCACTTGGTAATAAGCATGTAAGGTTCTTCCATTTGTTTGTTTGTTTTTTGGGTTTTTTTGGGAGGGGTGGAGGGGCAGAGGGAGAAAGAGAGAGAATCTTAAGCAGGTTCCATGCTCAGCATGGAGCCCAATGAAGGGCTCAATCTCATGACCTTGAGATCATGACCTGAGCCAAAATTAAGAGTCAGACGCTCAACTGAATGATCCACCAAGGTACCCCTCTTCCATGTCTTTTCGTGGCTTGATATCTCATTTATTTTTGGTGCTTAGTAATATTCCATTGTCCAGATATACCACAGTTTATCCATTCACCTACTAAAAAACATTTTGGTTGCTTCCAAGCTTTGGCAATTTTGAATAAAACTGCAATAAATATTCATGTACAAGTTTTTATGCAGACATAGTTTTCAACTTCTTTGGATAAAGACCAAAGAGCTACACTGCTAATTAATATGGTAAGAGCATGTTTAGTTTTATAAAAAATTGTCAAAATGACTTCCAATGCATCTGTATCATTTTTCATCACATCAGCAAAGAATGAGAGTTCCAGCTGACCCACCTTCTTGCCAGCATTTGGTGTCAGTGTTCTGGATTTTAGCCATTTTAATAGGTATGTAGTGGTATACCCTTGTTGTATTAATTTGCATTTCTCTGATGACATATGATATGGAGCATCTTTTCATTTGACATCTGTATATCTTCTTTGGTGAGGTGTCTGTTAAGGTCTTTGGCCCACTTTTTAATCAGGTGTTGCTGTGTTCCAATAAAATTTTATTTATAAAACAAGTGGCATGCCAGATTTGGCCTACGGGCTATAGTTTGTTGACCCCTGTCCTAGAGGATACACAATAGAAATTTGAGAATTATATGACCACATACAATCATAATGTGGCAATATTTTTTGAAACTTAAGTTAATTCAATACTGCATCTTAATAGACAATGAAATTACATTAGGAATTAAAATTGTTCCCCCCCCCCCATAGGCTTTGAATTAGAGAATTGGTTTAATGTAAATTCATATATTTTGGAAATAAAATTTCTCTGTAGGATATACACTTTGTTAAAATAATAAATAGGATGGAAGTGACAATGCAAGCTTTTTCAGAGATTATATCTCCCAAAGGAAGTTGTGAGCTTTCTGGCATTTATTGAAAGCACATGATTACCTCCTATGTGCCTCCATCATTTGTCGGGCTACTTTCACTTTAAAGGCTACTTAAGTATTGTGTTAATTATAGAGGAAATACCAGTATAATTCCACTTGTGACTTTTACACTGTCTTGTTCATTCTCCTTAAAGTGCAGTAGGGCACAGAGTAACTTCCCCCATTCACCTTTCTCTGAACAGAGATGAGTAGCCAGCCTGAGTTTTACCAACTGGACCAACTAGATTAAAAACAGGCTGTTTTAACTTTATAAAATAATGTTCAAGATATATTTTTTCCTGATTTTGCCTCTTTTAATATGGCAGAAAAGAGAAAGAAAACCTCATCATTTTTTTCCCCCTCTCATTCCTTCTTCATGCTTCACTAGTCTCACAGGTCATTTCTGGTGGAGGGAGAATAAATTGCCCGCTCCTTGGATGGAGGCTCTTGTCTGAAGGGCAATATATCCTCTTCCAGGGATATGTTATGTCAGTAAAAAGTCCTATAAATGAGTTCAAGGTAATAGAAAACAGTCCACAGATGACATGTTACAGAAGGTACCTTCTAGTTCCACTTCCTCCCCATATGGTTCTGGAGGTCAAAAGTGGTCTGAGACAAAGTTGTATAATAAATAAAGATAAGAAACTTAATCCTTCATTCTGTGCCTTTCCACTACTTAAACTCATTCATAGAATAGGCTTTGGAAAGATTCTTCTATCTTCCCAAAGATTCTTCTATTCTGTAGCTGTGTGACCTTGGACAAGTTATTGGTACTCTGAGCCACAGGAATCCTCATCTATAAAACACAGCTAATAATACATTCTGCATAGTTCCTTTAGTTATCTTCTCTCAGGGATACACTCGTCTTAAATATCCTCTGCTCTATTTATGGGCTGGGAGTCAGTATACATTCCTATAAGGCCTGTGCTGTCCCAGGCTCCTCAACCAGGGAACCAATTAGGTTCCATTAAGGTTTATCAGTATTGGCAAGAGATAAGAAGACAGAAATAAAAGAAAAGTTTCCTGCTTCTGACTTTAGCTAAGATGGCAGCGAGATTGGGGTGATCCCAGAATGTAGCTACTCTGACAAAGGCAGTAGCTTTTCTGAGGTTACAGCCTTTTTCAAGAAGAGATGTCTTTTAGAGAATCCAGGGTCACGTGAAACAGTAGCTCCAACAGCAAATTAGCAGGTAGGCACTTGTGAGATTCTTTGTACTAGTATCTACAGCTAAGTAACAAAGTACTCGAAACTGTTTTTCACAGCTAAAAACAAGCAAAAAAAAAAATTATTATCTCATAGTATCTGATGATCAGGGATCTGGAAGTAGTTTAGCTATTTAATAGTTCTGCCTCAGTGTTTCTTACGAGCTTGTAGTCAAGCTGAAGATGAGGCTATATAACCTGAAGGCTTCACTTTGGTTGGAGAATCTACTTCCATGGTGACTCCCTCCCTCACATGACCTCAGTTCCTTTCAGGCTGTTGAGAGAACACTTCAGTTCCTCATTATAAGAGCCCTTCCATAAGCCTGCTTGAGTGTAAGCACAACATGGCAGCTGGCTTCCCCCTGGAGTGAGTGATAGGAGAGAGAGAGAGAGGCAGAAGCCACGATATCTTTTCTACTCTAGTCCAGAAAGGGATACATCATCGGTTTGCAATAACTTCTTGGTCACACAGACCAGAAAATATCACTCAAGAGCATAAATACTCGGAGACAGGAATACTGCCTTAGATGCTGGTCATTAATCTTCTCCCTTCTGTTCCTAAAGTCTTTCTAACACCTTTTAACTTTCTCCTCCTCTCCATCTCCCTTTCCCTCTCCCTCTCCCTCCTCTCCCATTCCCTCTCCCTCTCTCACACCTGGAGTGGTTTCTGTTTTCCTAACTTGATCCTGTCTACTAATCCTACCTAGCACTTGCTGAGAAAGTATGATGTGAAAATGGACAGTAATAAGGTGTCAAAAACCTGGCCTACTGGATGACACTTAGTAGGCATTATATTACTCCTACTTTAATAAAGTGAAAAGCATACATCTTGGCCTCCTATGATTCCCCCAGAAGAGTTAGACCCTTCATCTGTTAAGCCATTCAAACAATTTAGCAGTACCTCCAATATAACTCTTAAGGTGTAGTGTTAAAATTAACCCACTTTATACATCTGCATCCTCTTTTAAATTTGAGCTCCTTCATGGCAGGAATCTTATTTTATGTTTCTTTATGTCTACAGCACCTAGCACAGTGTGTGGCTCATAATAAGCACTCAGCAAATGAGGGGTGAGGAATGTGTGGGCTGAGGGTGGGGGGAGGAGGGGAGGGGTGGTGCTTCTAATGCCCTCCTAAATGAAAAAGGAGTAGATGAATTGAACTGAAAATATGGAGATCACTTAATGAACCATTTCTGAGAGAGTAATATTTAGGCACTTTTTAATTTTTGTACCATAAAGGGAGGTGGAAATATTTTGTTCTGCTTTCTATTCTGAAACTTAAATGTGCCTTTTCAAAATTACTTTGGTATGCAATTATGCTTATAGAAAGATAATTTTTATTTCAGATAGTCAAATAATAAAATGTTGGAGTGGGAGGAAGGCAAAAACAGGACCCAATTTTTAAAAATCTTATCATAAAGCAACCTAGAGATTGGTGCTCCCTTTGAAACCATTCATCGGTTCTGAAATACCTGGAGCAAGATGGGGAATAGCAACTGTGCAATTAAGGACTGGCTGGTTATCTTTTTTGCTTAAATGCCTTTCTTCATAGACAACTCAACTCATTCTTTCGTCTAGGACTAAAGAGGCCATATCAAGAGCCTCCTAAGATGTCAGTGTGTGTATGTGTATGTATGCGTGTCTGTGAATGTGTGTGTATGTGTTTGTGTGTCTGTGTATATCTGTGTGTATGTCTGTGTGTGTGTGTGTGTGTGTGTGTGTGTGTGTGTGAACCCACACATGCTGGAGGTAGAGAATAGAGAGAGGATTTGACAAGCACTGTGGAAGAAGTGAAGGAGACATTTTCACTATCTGACACACTCCAGGAAAGTATTTCTCCCTCACTCCTACCCTACACCCATCAGAGGTGTCTTAGCAACCATATTGGATTGTGAACATCAAGATCACTCCATGAGTCTCTGATGATGGGAGTAAGGGAGGCTATCTGTTTTTCATTCTGATTTTGTCAAAGAAAGAGACAGGCAGAATCTTTGAAACTATGTGACCACAGGTAACTATCCAAATGAACTACCACAAACCTATATATTAACATCACCTCATTCATTCATTCATTCACTTGTTCTTTCATTCAGCAACTGTTATGTCAAGTGCATCAGTATGTCAGGCATTGCATTGGGTTGTAATCATCCATATACATTTCAAGCGTGCACATGGAAACCTATGACTTCACAAGGTTACAACACTTTTATGAGCTATCAAGTCAAATATGTAACACAAGGCTGTCTAACTTATTAGGACCACAGGCGGCCATTTCTGTTTTATAATGTGAAGGGCATTAAAGGGCTTAGGATTTTAATTTTTTGAAATAGGGATGGGGGAATCATAAACAGAAAAAATGATTCCTAAGGTTTATTTCTTAATTACTTAATTGGTATTCTATTATCAGTTATTCTATTAATAATTATTGCTAATAGACACTAGTATTACTTAATTAGCACTCTAAGATTCAAATTAATGTCAGAAATGTCTTTCCCACCTGATACCTAGAACCTCAAAATCCCCTTCCACAAATTCTGTTTCCTGGGACAAATATATTCATTGTTACATGAGCTCAAAAATTAATAACGAGTGGGATTCTAAACAAATGTGGTAAACCTGTGTGTCAGTTCCAGGAGACGCTGGGAAATAGTGGAAGCAAAAGGCTGATCTGGTGGTAAAGGTGGTGGCAGAAATGCAGAAAGGGCAGACTGACTCCAAATAATGCAAGAGAGAGGAAGAGGCAGCCAAAAAATTTCTGAACTTTGCAATTGTGTCAATGGCTGATTGCTGCATTTTTATATATAGTTAATTTCTGCAAAGTGAAATTTGAGGACAGGGGCTTTTATCCTGGAGAAAACCCATGTGCTTGAGGGTAGGGAGCATTAGTTCTTATTTTTTTAATTAAAAGCTGTTATGTGTCTAAATGCTCATGTGCCTCTTGGGGTCTGTGACTCCCCAAATTATGAAACCTCCCTTTATGCAGATGTTTTGTGTACTCAACAGAGGAAGGATACAGGCTTCTCTCTTTTCATTTGCAATGGCCTCATGTCAAGATCTTCAGAACTATACTTAAATTATTTTTGAGGTAAGTAATGTTAAAAGCTGAGGGAGGTTCTAGAATGTAAATTATCCCCAAGGAGAGTTACAGGAGGCATTATCCTATCCTAGACTTGACACGATGCCTCTGCTAACTGGGAATGACGTGCAGAAGGAGAGGTTTACAACACACAGTGAGCCACAGCCGGCAAGGTCACTGACGCAGGAACAACTTAAGCCTGATGAGACAGAGCCTGTATGTAAGTTCAAAGCTAGATCCTCCCAGGATTGCTTTTCATATTGACTGACACCTGACACACAGGGATCAACGTTGGAACTTTGCAGAGATGAGAAAGAAAGGCAGAGGGGAAGCAAAATGACAAACTGAATTAGTGGGATGTGCCGTATATTCAGCTTCTTGGAAACACAAAACCCTTGTAATATAGGATTATAAATCTTTAGCCCTGAAGAGAGATTTATACAATTGTTATGGGGGGAAAATAAATGATTCAATGCAAACAAACATCAGAACACTTATTATACAAGCACTTTTCTCAATACGTTGAGGTTAGTCTTGCACTTACACTCTATGGGCCTCAACAAGTCACATAGTCATATCTGAATTCAATAGACAAGTAAAAAGCAAACCTACCACATACCTGGAAGGAGCCATAGGACAAAATATTTGTGAAGAAAGAGACATAATAGCTACTGCAAATTACATCTAAATTTCAATATGGGGCGCCTGGGTGGCTCAGTCGTTAGGCGTCTGACTTCGGCTCAGGTCATGATCCCAGGGTCCTGGGATCGAGCCCCGCATCGGGCTCCCTGCTCCGCGGGAGGCCTGCTTCTCCCTCTCCCACTCCCCCTACTTGTGTTCCCTCTCTCGCTGTCTCTCTCTGTCAAATAAATAAATAAAATCTTAAAAAAATAAAAAATAAAAAATAAATTTCAATTTAGAATGAAAAGTTAGCACCAAAATATCAAAACAGAAAAACTAAATAAGTATTTTTTAAATTATTTTTTCAAGTTATGCCTTTTTAAAGGGAATTGTATAGAATGTATGTATACATATATACAGAGAGAGAAAGAAGGAAAAATTACCTAAAATACCACTCTATCTAGAGACAAACACTGATTATCCTTGTAGTCTTCCTATCATGTAAAATGTACCAAAGTTTATGTCACCAATGTCTTTGAGTGTTATGTTTTCCTGAATAAACATAAAACTTACATATTATATGAATATGTGAAATATCAATATATCTCTACAACGAAAATGTACACAATTTTCAAATTATTATAAAAGCAAAAAAACCCTTTAGACATACTAATTTTTATTTCAAATATCACGTAAGTTATTTAAGATATATTATTTATAGAGTAGAAGTCAAATTAATATTTATATATGTATGCATATGTGGTATACATTAGTGTGTATACACATGTATGCATTTATAATCTATACATATGGTTTTGTATACGCTTATAATATTTTACACTGATTTATTCCATCTTGATAAGTGTTCAAAATGATGTTTAATGACATAATCCATATTATGGATGCATTACAATATTTAATCAGGTTTTTAATTTTGTATGCATTTTCCAACATTCAGAAGTAACATATATATATGTTATATATATAAATATATATATATATTTTTTTACTTTTTACTTTAAGTAGGCTCTGCTTTAAGTATGAACTCATACATGAGGCTTGAACTCGACCCCGAGATCAAGAGTCACATGCTCTATCAACTAAGCCAGCCAGACACTCTATAAGTAACACTTTTATAATCACTATGAATTCACCAGAATGTGAGCATAAAGAAAACTGGAGTCATTTATTGTTTGCCAGTGTAACCCCAGGTGCCTAGAAGAGTGCTGGTACTGTTAAGCATTACTAGATGCTTAATTAATATGTATTAAATAAATGAATAAGGAATGAATGAATGCTTTGGTTCACACCACTGAACACAAATTCTTTGTTGAATTCTCTAAAAATTTCCTATGGTATGCTGTTAATGCTGAGTTGTTATAATCAAACAGTAACAACACTATATAGTCTTTTTTTTAAAGTATTAACCATTTATATAAATGTAATCAGTGTGAATGCCAATTTCATGACATTTACTCCAATAACAGGTATAATATTTAAGATGTTTTTCCAAACTATTTTCAGTTATATAATTTTAAAGTATTGTTTTGATTTAAAAAAATTAATTCACTTTTATTTCAAAACAACTAAAATGAGCCTTGTTTCACATTATTTGTTAATGTTTGTAGTTTCCCTGATATAAATGTTTGCTTGCTTTTGGCCAATATCTTTGCATTATCTTTTGTCTTATATTATTTATATTATTTACTAAAGACTTGATGAGTCTTCAGTATCTTCTCAAACTAAGAAAAAAAATCATTACATAATTCTTAAAACAAAAGAAACATGTCTTCTTTTTATTTTTGCTTTATGTGGGCTTTAGGATATCTCTTCATTATACACTGAAGTAAAAAGAAAACTGTACAAAAAGTGACCATTTTCAGATGCATTTCACTTCCTTCCCTACCTTTTAATATACTTGACTAAAATAATGTCAGTAGTAATGCCTTGCATAAAATTTCAGGAAAATATTAACATCAGAGAAAGTATGTATATATATATATATATATATATATGTATATGTATATATATATATATAAAGTATATTTTCAGGATTTCAGTCTATGGTAATCTTTTTCAGGATAATTCTGTCCATACCATAATTATTTTAATGAGTGTTAATGTTATTTATTTAAAAGTACATTACTTCTGTCATTGTCATGGGGATATAGATTAACGAAAGAATATAATAATTCATTAGCTTGAAATGAGTGACAGGCTTTATTATACAAAGAATCCAACTTCTATCATTCCAGAACTTAAGAAATCCTGAATACATTTTACTCTTCTTTTTTATTTTTTTATTTAAATTCAATTTTAAAGAAAACTTTGAACATTGACTAAAACATAATTTAGCTACAGCTCAGTTGTTCCTTTCCTCTATTTAATTTGCCTCAATTATGTCACTTGCATTGAGGTAAATAGTGTAATTTATTAAAAATGTCAAACTTCACATTTCACGTTCTTGATTGATTTCAGCTATTTTAGAAATTATGGCATTGTACTTATTGCCACATTTTAGCAAACACCACAGCTTGAAGGACCTCCATTTTTCAGTCTTTATTGTATTTTTTTAATGAAAGCACGGACACTTAAGGATATGTTACTTTCATTTCTATAAATATTTATAATTTTTAAGAGGCCAGCAAATTGACTGAGTTACTTTTAATGATTTTTTATTTCCTTCATCTCTGCTCACTGTCTAGTATTTCTTCACTACTGAGGAGCTATTCAGATTAGCCAAAGTCAGCTTTTTTTTTTTTTTTTTCCCCAATCAGAATTTGGGGGATTGACTAATAGAATTTGCCTGGAGAAAAATAAACCAGTGTCTATGTCCAAATACTTTATGAATGCAAGACACAGAAATTATCCTTTCATTGTGCAGGACTCAATGTCTGCAAAAGAAATAAAACACACAGGAAGTTGCTGCCTTAGAAGCAGAAACTCAAATATTTTTCATTACATGTCAATAGCCAAGTTCAGCCAATAGTTTTACAAATCAGAGTTTGAACATTAATACAGGATCTTTCTCCACCCACCTAAAAAATATCATACTTAAATATAAAATTGCAAACATAACTCTATAAATTTGTAAATTATCTCAAATTCAAAATAGCAGCATCTCTTTGAGCTGACTGTCGTAACTGGTATAAAATAAGCATTTTGATAATTTAAAAAGACTACACCATTCACAGATGAAGTTTGACTAATAGTAATGATGATGATGATGATAAGAATAATAATGTGCTATATGGTATGTCTAAATAGATCTGAGTAAGTTTGATAATAATGAAGGAAGAGTTGCAATTTATTCTTTATTTTATTTGTATGTGCCCAGTAATTATAAAAACATTTGGGAGTCGTTAGTTTTATCAGTTTGCTGAGATACTGTTATCTTTGTAGAAATACCTTTTAAATATTATTTAGCCTAGCCAATCCTGAGACTTCTACTGGCAACATACAACGACACTTTACTTTGAATTCGTCATTTAGATAATGAAATATCTACAATGAGTGTACATTTGTCTGCTAGGGAACTTTCTCTGATTAGAACAAGATTAGATTAAAAGATAAAAACTTTTCTAAACTGCCTCACAAATAAAAATGTCCTACTATTAATGCTGTCTTTTCCAAAATACCAACCTTGGCAGATACTGTGGGTTAGTTCACTCTCAATACCCTTTTGATCCCTTTCCCCCTTGCCTTCCTTACTGGAGAGATAGAAAATGAAATACTTGAATTCCCTGTGTCCCTACAGCCTGCAGGGGTGTAAAGGTCCATGCAACAAAATCTGGCCAATGAGACGGAGGCTTAAATCCCAATCTCTTGAGCAGACATCTGGCCTCATTTTTTTCCAGCCTCCTCCTTCCTTCCTGAAAGACAGATTTGATGTACAGAAGTGTAGGAACCACCTTCCACTATTAGAACAAAGGTAACAAGTAAAGAAAGAGCCGAAAAATCAGCCTGCAACTTCGATGAATATGTTAAGCAGCTACATAAACTCTGATCTACCTACTTCTGATCTTTTCATTACAGCAGGAAATACACTCCTTACTTTGTTAAGCCACTTTTTTTTTTCAGGTATTCTGTTACACCAACTGGATCCCAGCCAGTGAGCTAGGCCTTCTAAAGGGGTGACAAGATAATAAAGGAGAGGAAATGGACAGAATTTCTGACATGAACAGAGCTTAGAGAACTAGAAGAGGACTTAGAAATATTATAAAGTCCTCTCATTTCATAAAAGAGGAAACTAATACCTGCAGTGGTGAGAAATTGCCCATGTTTATATAGCTTAGTGGCAAAGTAAAACCTAGGTCTCTTGACCATCAATCTTTCCCATTCCCTCTTTTATCAAGAGCTAGTGAAGATATCCTCAATTACTCTTTCCCTATTAGTGTGGTCTCTACCTCTCCATTTCACACACTGGAGTGGTGTGATATTTCTAGACACACATAGAGGTGTACCACAAGGGGTTTGGGGAGGCTGACTGTGGTACTAGGAAATTTTATTACTTGGAAAATATTTATCTTACCCTCCCAATCCTGCCTCTCACCCCCATGCCCAATAAATCTCTTTGGCTTTAATACTGCATAATTTTTGCTAAAAAGTGTAAGAAGAATAAAATGGAAATTAACTTGCTCTATTTTCCCACATTATGGAAAAAGAAGCCAATCTCATTTAAATAATAGTGATCACCTTAACTACATGCATGTATATAGATGTATCTAGATATATCTAAAGACAGATAAGAGAGAGAAAGAGAAAGAGACTATCTCCTGACTATCACATTTAAAAGCCAAGGCTATTGAAAAGCTGTAGGTCTCTCTCTTTCTACTTTGTTTAAGGTTGGTTATTGCATAGGAGCCAACAAAGGGTAAAACTTCTAAGTGAGCACATTACCAGCAGGGCATTAAGTTCTGGGCTTAGGTTCAATGTTGTAGTTCCTGAAAGACTAGAGAAACAGGACAAAACCTAGCTATAGTCCTCGAGGAACTCGGAGACTTGGCAGGTCATTGAGACTAGGCATCCAGGCATAAGGTGATGAGATGGGCACCCCAATGTAGAATGGGGCTATTTTGTTCTCATAATCAAGGCATCTACTAAAAGCAGGTATAAAACTGCCATAAATCTCAACTGGATTGTGCTACAAAATGTTTTATGTGTTTCCAAGTATTTGCTGTTTCTTTTTTAAATTTTTTTTTCTCTTTTGGATAGTCTAATGCTTTGTCTATTTTGCAATAAATGACAAATTGTTTAATTGAAGTATTATATGGGGTAGCCAGTGCTGTGGTGTCCAATCTACATCTTCTCAAACCACCCTGGAAGCTACTTGTGGTTGTGGTGAGCATTGCTGTGTAAGCTGATGGCTTCCTGGTTCAAGCACCCAGGTCTTTCTGCCTGAAGGCCTTCTCTTGTTACAGGGTAGATGGAAAATATAGGTGGGGACCGAATTGTTTCATCTGTGATAGGAAATTTCTGGATGCAGTAGTTCAGGCAGGACACAGATGAGACAAAAGAGCTTACAGTATAGTTACTTTTCTAAAAGGTAGTAAGAGAGTAGGAAACATATGCACTTTTCTCTTTACTGTCGCTGAATTCAGAAGGTCAGGTTAATTAATACAAAGTATCATCTGCTAGAGCAGTGCAGGGGGTGGGCAAGAGACAGGATGTAGAAGCGGATTAATTTTTGTTGTAAAGAGCAAAAGACAATTAATAATTACCTTCTGACCATTGGTAGAACCAAGCTCAACACAACAACCTTGCAAACCAGGCTATTAAATAATGAGAGGTTTCTAAATACATTCCTTTAAAGATATCAAAAACTAGGCCTGGAAGACTCACAACCTAATTTTCTTTTTGGAAAATAGAAACAAAACAAAACAAAACAAAAACAAAAACAAAAAACCTTTGTGTACCACAGAAGCCGTACCATTAGCTTCAAACAGGAAGATAGGGGTAATGATAAGATGGAAGTAGAAGAACAATAAAAGTTTTCTGGCTTGGTAGTTTGTTGAGAGGAGAAGAGAGGATAAAAGAGAGAATAAAGAAGTAAAATATGGGGCGCCTGGGTGGCTCAGTTGGTTAAGTGACTGCCTTCAGCTCAGGTCATGATCCCAGAGTCCTGGGATTGACTCGAGTCCCGCATTGGGTTCCCAGCTCAGCAGGGAGCCTGCTTCTCCCTCTGACCCTCTCCCCTCTCATGCTGTTTCTCTCTCTCAAATAAATAAATAAATAAAATCTTTACCAAAAAAGAAGTAAAATATGTAGCCACTTTTCCACCCTCAAAGTTTTAACCCAGAAAGATGGAGATGAGTATGATAAGTGAGGGTGGCATAGAAGTGGAGGAGAGGGATTGGCTTTTCATGAGATTTCAAGCTTTTTCTGACTTATTTCAAACTGTGGCTTTTGTTTCTCATTTGACTCCTTAATATGATCTCTTTCTGCAAAGAGCACCCTCCCCAAATATGCAACAGGCCTCAACAGTAATGGCCATGGTTGTCTCTTTTAGAATTGGACTTCCCTCTCAAAAGTGGTTCAGATGAGGCAAATCTGCAGAAAGCTGGTCTACAGAAAATAGAATGGAGGTTATCTAAGGCTGAGGAGAATGGGGAAGTGACTGCCAATGAGGGTACAAGGGTTATTTTGGGGTGATGAAAATGATCTAAAACTAGATTGTGGTGTGAGTGCATAACTCTGTAAATAAAAATAATACATTGAATTATACACGTTAAATGGGTCAGTTTTATAGTATATAAATGATATCTCAATGAAGCTATTAAAAATGCAAGGCCTACAACAGTAGTGTTCAACTCTGGGCATTTTTGCCTCCAGGGGACATTGATCAATGTATAGACATATTTTTGGTTCTCACAATAAATAATTATCTAGACTGCAATGTCAATTGTAAAGGTCGAGAAACCCTGGTCTAAAGAAGGAGCCTTAATGAAATTTTATTTTGCCTCTTCTGATACTTTGTATTTGCTTCTGCATTTTCCACAAGTTTGTGGCTCTATGGTCTCCACAATAAAAAGGCGCTCTACTTTTTTTTTTTTTTATAATCCAAATTTTAAAAAATCTATTTTCATGTGTCAACATCCTTTATTTTTGTAGCTTGTTTCTTTTTAAAAAAAAATTTAATAGACTTTATCATATGATCCAGTAATTCACTACTAGGTATTTACCTAAAGAAAAATTAAAACACTAATTTGTAAAAAAAAGTATATATATACCCTTATGTTTATTGCAGTATTATTTACAATGGCCAAGATATGGAAGCAACCCAAGTTTCCATCAATAGATAAATGGATAAAGAGATAAAAAACATATATACAATGGAATACTACTCAGCCATAAAAAAGGAATGAAATATTACCATTTGCAATAATGTGAATGGAACTAGAAGTTATAATGCTAACAGAAATAAGGTGATTAGAGAAAGACAAATACCGTATGATTCACTCATGTGTGTAATTTAAGAAACAAAATGAACAAAGAAAAAAAGAGACAAACAAAAAACAAACAAAAAACATACTCTTAAATACAGAAAACAAACTGGTGGTTTCCAGAGGGGAGGTGGGTGGGGGAATGAGTGAAATAAGTGAAGGGGATGAACAGTACACTTATTGTGATGAGCACTGAGTAATGTATAGAATTGTCAAATCATTATATTGTACACCTGAAACTACTATAATACTGTATGTTAATTATACTTGAATTTTTAAAAAAGTTTTAATAGATTTTAATTTTTAGAGCACTTGTCTCCACACATTCAGTCTCCCCACTATCAACATCCCCCACTAGAAAGGAACATTTGATATAACTGATGAACCTACATTGACATATCATTGTCACTCAAAGTCCATCATTTACATTAGGGTCCACTCTTGGTTATGTACATTCTATGGGTTTAGATAAATGTATAATAACATTTATGTCCTTTATGCCATTTATTCCATTTATAATGGCATCCTCCATTACAGTATCATAGATAGTGGCTATAGTCTCACTGGCCTAAAAATTCTCTATGCTGTGCCTATCTATTCATCTGACCCTCCCCTCTTCCCTCTGGCAAGCACTAATCTTTTTACTAACTGAATAGTTTTGCCTTTTCCAGAATGTCCTATAGTTGGAGTCATACAATATGTAGGCTTTCAGACTGGTTTCTTCTACAAAATAATACACATTCTAACCAACATTCTACTCTCTACTTCTGTGAGTTTGACTATTTTAGACACTTCATATAAGTGCAATCATGCAGTATTTGTCCTGTGACTGGCTTATTTCACTAAGCATAATGCCCTCACTTTCCTCATATTGTCATAATGCTATCACACATTTTTTTTAAGGATTTTATTTATTTCCTTGACAGAGAGACAGAGACAGTGAGAGAGGGAACACAAGCAGGGGGAGTGTGAGAGGGAGAAGCAGGCTTCCCGCTGAACAGGGAGCCCAATGCGGGGCTTGATCCCAGGACCCTGGGATCATGACCTGAGCCAAAGGCAGATGCTTAATGACTGAGCCACTCAGGCACCCCTCCTTCTTTTTTTATGGCAGAATAATGTTCCATTGTATGTATGTGTGCTTGTGTGTGTATGTGTGTGTGTGTGTGTCTGTGTGTGAGTGTGTCTGTGTGTGAGTGTGTGACATTTTCTTTATCTGTTATCTGTTAATGAGTATTTAAATTGGTTCCATGTCCTGGCTATGGTGAATAATGCTGCAATGAATATGAGAGTGAAAATATCTCTTTGAGACTTGTACACTGAACTAAAAAACACTGATGAAACAAATTAAAGACACAAAGAAATGGAAAGGTATCCCATGTTCATGGATTAGAAGACTCAATATTGTTAAAATATCCATAGTACCCAAAATGACCTACAGATTCAATGCAATCTATCAAAATCCCAATGATATTTTTTTTATAGAAATAGAAAAAAAGTCCTAAAACTTGTGTGGAATGAGAAAAGATCCGAAACTGCCAAAATAATCTTCAGAAAGAAAGACAAAGCTGGAGACATCACATTTCCTATTTTCCCTGTTTTTATTAATCAAAATAATATAGTATTGACATAAAAACAGACACACAAGCCAATGGAATAGAGGAGAGATGCCAGAAATAAACCCACAGTCAACTGATCTTCAATAAGAATGCAAACAATGCACAATGGAGACAGGATAGTCTCTTCAACAAAGTATTGGGACAACTGGATATCTACATGCAAAAAAATAAAACTGAACTCTTATCTTACACCATACACAAAATCAACTCAAAATGGATTAAAAACTTAAACATAAGACTTGAAATTATAAAATTCCTAGGAAAAAAAACATAGGAGAAAACCTCCTTAACACTGGTCCTGGCAAAAATGTCTTGACTATGACAACAAAAGGAAAACCATTGCCTTTTGCATAACAAAGGAAGCAACTAAGAATGAAAAGGCAAACTGGGACTCCTGTAAATCAATAGCAAAAAAATAAAATAATTTGATTAAAAAATAAGCAAAGGACTTGAAGAGACATTTTTCCAAAGAAGACATACAAATGGCTGATAGGTACATGAAAAAAAAAATGTTAAGCATTAATCATCAAGAAAATGCAAATAAAAAATACAATGAGCTATCACCTCACATTCGTACGATGACTATTATCAAAAAACAACAGACAACAAGTGTTGGCCAGGATGTGGAGAAATGGAACTCTTATACACTGTTGGTGAAAATGTAAAATGGTGCAGCCTCTATCAAAAACATGGCAGTTACTTCTGACTTGCCTGGCACATCAGAGTAGAGGTCTAACATGGCTGCCAAAGCAGGCATCTGCACATTTTTTGGTAAGTACCAGGCACTGAATATTTGGGGTTTTATGGGCCCTCAGGTCTCTGCTGCTGTTACTCTACTCTGTCCTTATAGCTGACTGAGAAAACTGGCAGTACTCTGCATATCACCATAGTTAATACAAAAAGAACGAGTGGAGCTGTGTCCCAATAAAACCTTATTTATACAAACAGTGTGCCAGATTTGTCCTGTGGATCATAGTTTGCTGAATCTTGATCTGAAGCATCCAGCTCTATAGATGTCATCTACCTGAGAGGAATGCTTGCTTTATTCCCATGTTACTATAACTTGTGGACATTGATGCTGCCACTTTACCTGGTTTGATGCTCTGGGGCACATGGCCATCACATGAGCTATAGGGAAGCAATCACAGTAGTGTGTATCTATTTTTCATCTCACTTCCAGTTAGCCTTTCCCATTATGTTTGATTATCCCTTGACTGAAATCCTAAGCAAATATTTAAACTCCTTTAGAGTTCAGGCTCTATGACAGACCACTTCTTGGATTATACTGCTTTTGTTTTTGTCCTATTTTTTTTTACTCTAAAAATTAAAAAATAAAGACCCCTCCTCTTTCCCTTCTTCCTATTAGTGGTAGATCAGAGACTACCACCAATCTTGTCCATTAACTTTCTTATTGCTCTTGCAGCTAGCTCAGCATCTCCACCCAGAGTTCATTCAGCAGATTTTGTGTCAAAGCTTTTGCTATATAGGATCACTTTTTTAGTTTCTTTTGAATTGTGCAAGAAACCACATGACAGGAAATCTAGCCTGAGAGATCTAGCTTGAAATTCCTGCTCCCATGCTCACAGAAGCTAGGGCAGACCATCAAGGTGAGTGAGGAATACAGAACAATTTCCAAGGGCTTACTTATGTTTCTTCTTTTTTATTTAGCTGCAAACAATGGCATTTTCAATCTCTGAAAAGGCAAAACATATGTTTCCTTGAGTTGAGCTATTGACTGATTTATATTACTCAGCCCATGAAGAAGAATATAAGGCCCAGAGCAGCTGATAGATGATGAAGGCTTACACCCATTACTAAAATGTCTGAAAAAGGTTAGAATTTTCTAGCTTTCAGTATTGTCTTGGATCTCTAATTTAAGCATTCCAACACCAGGGTACCTTGACATCTAGAGAGAGAAAGATAAAATTATCAGGCACACATGATAACATATGGTGCATTCTCAAATGCACCCTGGAAAACTCATTAAATATCCTCCAGTCTTCTCTAATTATCCCAGTGGCCTACCAGGAGTTTCTTGTAACATCATAATAAAAAAGATATTTTTAACTGGCAAATGTAGAAGCTTTCATCAAATTATTTGGGGGCAAGAATTCCATTTCTTGTTAAATAAAAAGATTTCATCTACAGGAGATTCAACATAAGGTAGCAAAGAGCTTTGATTATTATATTTCAGAGCCTGGGAGTCAAATGTAAAAGCTAAAAGAAAATTCTGTTCCTCTGTGGGAGAACACTCCGCAGAACAAAGACCTTTTACTACCCAGGACTTTTCTGAGTTTTAGATGTTGATTTTCCTCACTTTTCTTTTCAAGATCAGAATGTCTCTATTAGTGCCTTTTAGACAGAAATCTCATGCAGAGAATTGAAAGGGCACCACAGACGGAATAACATGACTTATTGTATAGATTACATGCATCACAATTTATTTAATTATAAAGGTATTCCAATTCATGTATATTTTGCATTGGCTAAGAGTATCTGTTAAAAGCCTCAAAACTGAATAACAAAAGTGAAAACTGAGTTGATCACTTGCTTAAAGACTGCATTACTGAGCTTTCATTCCTAAATAAGGAGAGAAAAAGACAAAGAGAAGGAACATAATTTTATATGGTACCAAATGTATATGTGTTTACATATCTATATATATGTGTGTGTATACACATATACACACACAAAGGACATACATGTATGGGTCTGTGTTTATAAAAGTATATACTATATACATATATAGTTCTATATGTATATGGAAAGATATAGAAAGACTTTTCCTGGTTTTGTTAAGCTTATGGCTTAAGCAGTTAAAATTTTCTAGTCTAAGTATACCTGAGATGTTATAAGCAAATCATATGTAAAGTAAAATAGCAGTGTTTAATGGAAGCTCCAAATCTTGAACATAAGTGAAAATTTCAGTTAGGTGCATAGATATATTTTAATATATCTGTATTATTGACTTGCTGAGTATAAATTTAAATAGAATATGATAAAATGCTAAATTCACTCTTTCCCATAGGAAGGGGAAACTATTGTCAAGCCTCTGATTTGTATTGAATTATGAGGGTCAATAATAAGGATGGTGGCAAAATAATACTGTGGTGTTTTAGTAAATTTAGTTGTGCCAAACTCATCTCATAAGAAACATCACATGTGGGGTGCCTGGGTGGCTCAGTCGTTAAGCATCTGCCTTCGGCTCAGGTCATGATCTCAGGGTCCTGGGATCAAGCCCAGCATCGGGCTCCCTGCTTGCCGGGAAGCCTGCTTGTGTTCCCTCTCTCACTGTTTCTCTCTGTCAAATAAATAAATAAAATCTTTAAAAAAAAAAAAGAAACATCACATGTTTCCATAAATCATAAACCACTGGAAGCCTCCACTGTCCAAATCAGCCTCCCTAGTAGTTAGTGTTGAATGAAAATATGACAGAGAATCCCTAATGATCACTGACTAAATTTAAGAAACTGACACACTGTCAGGATATGTGAGATGGGTGTTGCTTTGGCTGCCAAGAAAAATGTAGTCATGGAAAGAATGACTTGTTCTGTTTGTGATAACGGTTTGTGTGCCATACATTGCCAGGAAGGAGACACAGTGCAAGGACACACCAAAATGTGCCAGAACATTTGCTCCCAGACAAAAGCAAAATCCACAGGATCTACCTGCAATGGCTCTGAGAACCATTGAAAAAGTGAAGGTACAGGGCAGTGGGCTAATTAATTAGTCTTATGGAGGAAATATTACCATAGTTTCACAGAGAAGAATAAGGATTTCTTCCCATGTGCCATGCTTGGGGACAGTGAGCGGGTAAAACTCCCTATTTCATTTCCTTGATTGTAAAAACAGATGCGTTTTGGAGTAAAGACTATCTTGAAGCCCTCAACAGCTGCTATTGTTTGAAAAAGCAAGAGGAAAGCCAGCTGAAATGTGAATCCTTCCTATAAAATCAAGAGACGGACTTGGTTCCCAACCATGATCCAACTGTAGTGAAGGGAAAGTTCAAACAACAGAAGAATTCTTCTTTTTTTTTTTCTTTTTGTTTTTTTGAGAGGGAGGGAGGGAGAGAGGGGGAGAGAGAGAGAAAGAGGAGGGGCAGAGGGAGAGAAGGGAGAGAGAATCTTTAGCAGGCTCCACATCCAGTGTGAAGCTGGAGGCAGGGCTCGATCTCACGACGCTGAGATCATGGCTTGAGCTTGAAATCAAGAGTTGGACTCTTAACCAACTGAGCCACTGAGGCGCCCCGCAACAGAACAAATTTTTTTAATTAATTAATTTATTTGAGATAGAGAGAGCACGTGGGGTGGGGGTGGCAAGGAACAGAGGGAGAGGAAAAGAGAAACTCAAGCAGACTGTGGGCTGTGCTGGGCATGGAGCCCTTCACGGGCTCCATCTCACAATCCTGAGATCAAAATCAAGAGTCAGATCCTTAACCGACTGAGCCACCCAGGCACCCCCACAAGAGAAGAATTCTTAAGTGTCCATTATATTCAGGAGAAAAAATTATTATGGTGATTAGAAACGTAAGCTTTGAAGTCTCACACCTGAGTTGCTATTAAGCCTCAGACAAATAACTGTATTTCTAAGCATCACATTCTACATCTGTAAGCTGGGAATAACAATAATATCTAAATCATGGGGATGTTGAGAGAATAAAAGAGCAAATGCATGTAAAGTTTCAAAAACATATTTACCATAGGGTAAACAGGTAATTTTAAACTTAGTAATTTTATGACTACTGCTATTTGCACAAAACAGTAAATGAGTAGGCATTTAAAATCACCAATACTTCATGGAAATGCAAACTGGTGCAGCTGCCACTCTGGAAAACAGTATGGAGGTTCCTCAAAAAGTTAAAAATAGAGCTACCCTACAATCCAGAATTGCACTACTAGGTATTTACCCCCAAAATACAAAAATACTAATTCAAAAATCACCAACACTTCAATGAAAATAGGAATTCAGGTAACAATGGTGAAGGGCTTCATGTTTGATGTCTTAATCTAGAATTCAAGAAAATAAAATCACTATTTCAAATACGTTCTCACCTTAAATAATTTACTTATTAATAACAGAATAGACCCAATAGGATATTGGTGTCAGCTTTTACAAAAGAGCAGTGATGGGGAAATAATAAAAACAAGTAATGCAGTTACCATATTGATCGCTCCTCATCTCCTCATATTTTGATAGGTTGACTGTAATTTCTGACATGCACACACACACACACACACTTCAACACCTTTTCTGTACCTCTTTTCTTAATCTAATTTCCTTTACCTAAAATTACAATTTTAGGGGGGGTGGGAGGATGGGCTAGCCTGGCGATGGGTATTAAAGAGGGCACGTTCTGCATGGAGCACTAGGTGTTATACACAAACAATGAATCATGGAACACTACATCAAAAACTAATGATGTAATGTATGGTGATTAACATAATAATAAAAAATTACAATTTTAGATTCCATTGACCAACTATCCTATTGTTATGATTTATGTTCATTTTTAAAAGATACCTTTAAACATCTCCAAATCAATCTTTCTCAATAACAATGACTTTATGTTTTCTTGAACAATTTCAATTACTTCATAACAAACTGTGATATTTTATATTTTTCCATAACCAATCCATATATTCTGTCATCTCACTTTGTGAGAATTTGTGAGATATTTTTACATGAGACAACACCTATGAGGTCACTTGTAATAAATGTCTCTGCAAAGTATCATTCTGTATCAGAATAACTCTGACAACTGAAGCAAAGCAGGTGTGGCTCTCTTTAGATGGATTTTTGTTTACTTTTTTCCCCTATAGCCTGCCTCTTTAAAACACGTGACCTATCTGTGGCTCTTGAAGACATGATCACAAATAATGTATAAAAGAGAGGTTATTTTTATTCTACAAAGGGGTAAAATGTGACCTCTATTCTCACATTTCCAATAATTTACAAATATATCTGTATCATATCATCTACAAAATGGAGCCTCACATTTACAGCATATGCCATAGTCTAGCATAAAATCTTTGAAAAGGTGTCAAAAAATCAACTTCAGAAAGATGCTCATTGACTGCTTTCAAAGGCAAAAAAAAAAAAGAAAAAAAGAAAAAAAAAGATAAACTTCATTATTTTAGAACTTTAGATCTCCGTATGTAGAATAAGCAAAATGACTGATACGTCCCAGGACAGTTTTATTTTCTTAGCCTTTTCCCGTAAGTACACAGTTGTCAGGCTCTGTACCCTAAGCTTTAGTTTTAAATATTGTATCAATTAGTATAACTGTGGCTTAGGTAGCATGGTATTTTCATTTTCAACACCTTGATATGTAACTTTTGGTGCTTAGACCCCTAAATGAATATATAATCAACTCTTTCTCGGTCAGATTTTCACCACAAGTAGGATTTTTTTTTGCCACCTTTGCCTCTCTCTTTTAGGTTGAGTCTATCGTAGAAAATGAAGCAGGCAACTTTTTCTCATCCTAGTTTCTCTAAAACCTGACAGGAAGAAAAAGACAGCAAAAGAACTCAGGGATTGGGTAGTTGTTTTTTTTTTTTTTCCTTCTATGAGATAGGTAGAGAAAACGCATATTAGAAAGGCAAAAAGCCTATTTGTGGGAGGCGCAGAGAATGTTGTCTTGGTTCTGATCTTCGGTGTCTCAGCACATTAAGAAGGTTCACCTGCAGCAGCCATGGCCAGCACTGTTTTTGAGGACCATCTGACCCCTCTATCCCTTCTAATTCACCTTCTCTTCATTGGTGGGCAGAAGAGGATGGGTAGAAGCAGGGGAGAAGAGGTTGCTTCACTCTGGGGTACCACCTTCCCTATTAAGGTTCCAATTCTCAGCCACTGAGTAAGTGTTAAACAATGTTCTGAGGATTGCAGAAATTTTGTTATATTTTTCCACTTCCTAGAACACAGAGAGCTTTGACTTTATGACATCCAGACTGTCGAGTATAACAAAGGCAGGACATATTTAACATGTTAGAAGAAACTAAGCTGCTCTATCACAGGCCTACACCAAAGTAGATGAAACAGTAATAAAATAACAAGTGTCATACAAGATTAAACAGGACATGCATACCTCTCTTAACATGACCTCAGCTCACTGCTACCTGAGGGCTCATAAAAGCTGCATCAGAAATATGAAGAAGATCCCCTGGTTCAAGCACAATTGTATAGCTTCCAAAGAAACCTTAATTAAATTTCAAGCAACAGGATCCGTATCAGCAGAAAATAATTGCTCTATCTGACATTATTTATTTTTATCCAGTGAAACCTAGTTACCATGTTCTTCTATGCTAGCCCACAGTCACTTTAACAGAGTCATGTGAGGTGTGTTCCCTTTTTCCTCAAAAGCAGTCAGCTCTCATCCATGTCAAAGTGTACATTGTCCTCGTCAGTCATATGAAAGCCTATTCAGGCATAGTGACCCACCGTGGTCATACTCCATCATACTCCATTATGCCAGCACTTTACTTAATCATTGTCAGCCAAGCCCACCCATTTTTGCTCTTGTCCTGCTACCTTCACACTCACAAATGTAGCAGATGCAAGCATACCATTAATGACGGTCAAGTTTTTTCTTACTTTGCACAGATGGCCGAGTTATTTTTATTCATGAGGAAGCCTCAAATTTCAGATTTTTTAATGGGGTAAGAATCTTCCATCATAAAAGGATCGTCAAATTACTCTTATTTATTCATCAATTTAACCTGTGGTTCTTTCCAATAAACTTTTAAAATAGATTTGAGTGGAAAGTGTTAATGTTCCCTTTCTCTAGACTTAACTATTGTTTTAAGACCATCTTCCTACTTACCAGAAATAAGGAATCTAAGTATACAATACAGTATATTATTAACCATATAGTCACATTGCTGTACATTAGAACTCCAGAACATATTCATCCTCATAAGTGAAACTTTGTACCCTTTGACCAACACCTCCCCCTTTCCCCCACCCCTGCCCCTGGCAACCACCACTGCACTCTCTGCTTTTAGGAGTTTTAGGTTAGAGTACTTTTGATTTCACATATAAATTAAAATGTGCAGTATTTGTCTTTCTGTATCTGGCTTATTTCACTTAGCATAATATCTTCGAGGTTCATCAATGCTGCAAATAACAGAATAGATTTTAAATGTCTTAACCACACACACACACACACAAAGGAAACAAAAGGTAACTATGTGAGGTGATGGCTATGTTAATTAGCTTGACTGTCATCATTTCACAGCGTATGTATCAAAACATCACATTGTACACTTTAAATATATGCACTTTTATTTTTTTTATTATGTTAATCACCATACATTGCATCATTAGTTTTTGATGTAGTGTTCCATGGTTCATTGTTTGCGTATAACACCCTTTTAATTTTTTTAAAAAGAATCTCCTCTAAAGCATGTATTGTATTTTATACTTGCAAAATGAGTCTCAGCCTATGTCTACACACTCAAGTACAAATGGAAAAATGTAAAGAAGTAGTTTATATTTTTGCTAGCACGTATTCAGTATTTAGTGTGCTTCTCAGAGTTCTAAGAAATTTATATGATTAGCTTACCTTCTGAGGTAGGTGTTAGCATCATTCCAATTTTAAAGATAAGGAAACTGAGGATTACAGGGGTTAAGTTGATTTAAGATTGAATTCTGTTCATTGCACCTAATTTTGAACTGTAACAGTAACATTTATGACTTTGGGGAAATTATCTGAACTCTGAACTTTAGTATTCCTTCTTTGTAAATACTGCTATGGAAATAAAAGAACATCTGCAATATGTCTGGTGTACAACAAGCACTCAACACATGATAAATGTAATGGTCAGAATACTTACTGAGGGGTATAGTGGGAGAGACACTTACATGAGTGGCTCTGCATTTATCTACCCCACATCTATTACCACCTAAAATCAACCACCCTCCTTTAGAGCTAGCACTGAATAAATCTGCCTTTCAAGTTTCAAATGTACCCATTTATCTCATATACCTCATGATCAGGAGGTGAAGTCAGTGCCTTGTTCACTCCCAGATATGATTTCCAAAAAAATTATATTCTATGTAAAAATAAAATGAACCTACAAAATTCTCCACTACTCCTTCAAGGCATGTGCTATCCAGTTACATGACCTTCCCCTCTTTTTAATGCAGTTCCATATTGTTCTTCTGGTTATGAATTTTCTTTTCTAGAGTATATGGCTTAACATCTTCCTTATCATCCTCTTCCATTATCATAGGGGCCTGGGATTTTCTAAAGCCTTCACTACCAACAATTTTGCCTATTCATCTTTTTTTTTGTTTAAGATTTTATTTATTTATTTGAGAGAGAGAGAGCAAGAGAGTACAAGCAGGGGGAGTGGCAGAGGGAGAGGGAGAAATAAACTCCCCCCTGAGCAGAGAGTCTGATGCTGTGCTCTATCCCAGGACCCTGGGATCATGACCTGGGCCAAAGGCAGACGCTTAACCGACTGAGGCAGATGCTTAACCGACTGAGCCACCCAGGTGTCCCTTGCCTACTCATCTTTAATGACATTCTCATCTACCCTACTGCATTAAAAAATTGTCACATTCTGACTCCACTTTTGAGATCAACAACTCTCACATCCCTCTGATTGATCATAGCATCCAATCCTTTATGTGAAAAATCACTGAAATTCACTGAGGCCTTGAATTTATTTTGGCCCCAATTACACTGAATCATGTAGCCTGTTCCCAGCTATATGTCCTTCCTTATTCCTCATACATTTATGATCCATCACCACTGTCACTCTCTTGGAAACACCCCTAACTCTCTGAAACTTATGTCTCACCCCCACAGCCCCATCTCACAATCCCAAAATGAGTGTTGGTTGAAAAATTACAATGGACAGATTGTTTTCACTATAAATTCATGATTGCTAACCCACAAGGGAATCCTCAGAACTCTTAGGCCCCCTTGCTAGGTTTTTCTAGACATCTGGATCTTTCATAGTCCTTACCAACTATCTAATAACTTTGCTACCCTCCTCAGACCTCCACACTCTTCTCTCTTCTCTCAGTCTCAATACATCGTCCTCACTTCATAACAGAGAAAACAAAGCCCTCGGATTGGCTTCTTCCTCAACTCCCTGCCACTGAGCTCCAAGTCAGCCGCCATTTGTAACAATCTTCTCCTTCGTCTGTATTTTTAAGAGGAAAGAGGTTCCCCTCCACTTCTCAGTAACTACCTCTTTCGTGTGTGATCACTATTTCTTCTCTATTTCCTCAAGGATCTTTTTCCTTTGATTATACACTTATGATCTTGTCTTCTCCATAATCACTTCCAAATGTGATCTCATCTTCTCTATAATCACTTCCAAAACAAAACAAAAACTCTCTTTAAACTCTGCACTATCTTTCCAGTCATATTTCTATTGGATTTTCCAGCCAAATGTCTTAGAAAAAATTGTTACTTAACAGAGTCCCTTTACTTCCTGAACCATCTTTCAAGCTTTACTCCTAATTCCAAATAAGTGTCCAATGCCAGCAACACAAAAATCACTCTGAATTTCTTATTTTTTAAAATTATGTATATTTTAAATATTTTATATTATATATTTAAATATTTAAATAAAATAATTGAATATGTATATTTCAATCCTGGTCTAATATAACTTTCCATGAATATTTGACAGACTTGCTTACTTTAACCTCATTGAAAACCTCTTCCTGTTGCCTCTATCCTCTTTAGCTTTTTCATTTTTATCTTTTCCTTCACCAAACATCTAAATGTTGGTGATTCTTTGTCCTGAGCCCTCCTCTTTTCTCGATCTATATTATCTCCTATGTAATCATATCCTTCCCTAACTAGTGACTAGAAACTAGATGCCACAAATAGCAAGTGGCTGTAGACTCTAGCTTCTATGGTTGAAGGGTAAGAATCAAAGCCCAAAAGCTAAAAAGCTGCTCCTGCAGAGGGATTCGAGCACAGAAGAGCAGTGCATTTTTAGAATGGCCCACTACTGTGAGATATTTGCATTTATTAAATCTTTTCCTGAACGTAAAATGTGACTTCATATTTCAGTTTACCAGGTGAAAGCTCTACATCTACTTTTTGGATAATATTCAAACAATCCCCAAACAGTTGATAATGCTTCAAAGCCATTTAACATGAGATGTCATCCTGGGGATAAAGATATCTTATTACACTCAGTAACAAAAGTAGGTAGAGATCATCAAATACTTAAGGATTATCATAACCATCCAGTTTTCTGACTTGCAAATTTTGAAAAACTGAATAAAACCTTAACAATAAATTTAAGAGCTGTGTGTGTGTATATACAGTTGGAGGAAAATAGAAAAAAAAAAAAGCACTTTTCAAGCTTTCTCATTTAGAAAGATTTTCCTGTCCCAAATTCTTAATTTAATACATCTATTTTTTTTCAAACTAATGAATGGCTCAGATAATAAGATAAACCAATAAGTTTTGGAAATAATTACGTAACGTCAAATGACTCCCATTTTTCAAGAAAGGAAATATGCATTTTAAAAATAATATACAACTAGGGACATTTTTCCACATTGAATTCCAGAAACATGCCTGTGTCCAAAAAAAAAGAAAGGGGCAGTTTGAGTTCAACAAAAACGTCCTTTCTAGTAAGTTGACTATACTTTTGCTTATAATTATGAAATAGGGAAGCTGAAGGGACTCCATTTTAAAAAGGCTCCGTCTCTGCTGATTTTCCTCTAGGCCCCATTTCTGAATAAGCCAAAGAACCTATGTTCCCACTTCAAGAGGAAATCTAGAAAGTGAATCATTCTCTAAGTTTTGTCCTAGACTCTGAACACCTGATAACATCTAAGAAGAGTCAGATCCCAAACATGTTCTAGGACATTAGCTTCAAACAAACCTCAGCTGATGCTGGCATCAATACTCCTGACCTGCAGTGATTTATGGAATAACATCTACTATTCACCTGACACTCACCTTCGATCGGACCCTACCCTGAACTCTTGAAGGAACAAGTATCTTAGATCCCTTTCCAATATAAACCCCAAAGCTCGAGCGATTATGAGACTCATTCCCCTTTCTTTCCTGAGTCTCCCAGACACTCTGTCTGCTATACTCTGTCATTCATGCTATTCAATAAACACTGCTTTCAGTTTCTCCAGCTCGCATTCAATTTCTATGTTGCATGAATGCTAGTCCTGCAGGACATCCCTCTATGTCCTCGGACCCAGACTGCCTGCATCAATTAAGCTACTGTATTTTTGTTGAAAGAAGCTGCATATGCTGTGAATAATATCTTTTCATACAGTATAGATATGACTTAAAAGAACATCCATTCTATTGTTCTCAGTTCTAATCTTAACTCCTACTATTTTTTCGCCAGTGTGAGAACCTTAGGGATGCTAGATACCTGATCAAAGGGTATTAAGATATTAAAGTTTGAGGCACACATTTAAGTCATCCATCTTCACCTCTTCTCCAACATCTATAACAACTCATCTCAGCTTGGGCATTTTCAATGAGGATCTCTCTACAAAGTAACAAATTGCCTACATTTATCAATTGTCCATTATGTGCCAGTAAGTTTTCTGAGAGATTTTACATGGGTTATAATAACTGATTTTCTAAACAATCTTAATTTCACAAATGACAAATCACAAAAAAAAAGCCCAGAAAGGTTGTATTATCCACCTAACATTATAGTGCATTTACTAAGATGTTGTGTCATGATGACCTCATCCTGGGCCCATCTCATTCCCTTCTTAAATCAACATTATTTCTGCAATGCCACATAGTGTTTTTGAATAGTTTGAATTGTTCAAGTTTATACTAGAATAGCGTCAAGTATGCTTTTAGATAACTACTACCTATTGACCTAATTCTCTATTATGAAGCAACATAAAATATTTCTTGTGTGTTAAATCATCATAGCCAAGAATAACAAACATTTTAACCATTTCTTGAAGGTTTATTTTGTGTCTCGCACATTGCTATGTTATATACAATTAAGACTGCCTGGGCTGTGATAAATGGGTGTGTTAACCCATTTATCAAAATTGTCATTTATCTTTCCATTTAGTCAAACTTCCTGAAATAATCATGCTTTTATGCTTTCTATACTCTTTTTAAATTCACTTCCTTCTTAACCAGTTGCAGTTGTTAAAAATAAGACAAGAGAGCCAAAATGGAGCTGCATTACCAAACCAAGACTTCAGGTCTAAAATGGAATCTTAAACCAGTCATTCAGGAATCACCTGATCAACACTAGCTAGGTAATCTACCTGATAGGCCCTTATCATCCTCCAGAGAAAAGTACCTTTGCAACAACCAGCCCTCTTTTTTTGCCAACATAACTTCCTTGTTCCCTCTCTCTTCTGCCTATATAAGTCTTGCATTTTGTATAGCTCTTTGGAGCTCCTTTCTATCTGCTAGATTGGGTGCTGCCTGATTCAAATAGATTTTTGCTCAAATAAACTCTTAAAATTTTAATCTGCCTCAGTCTATGTTCTAATATAATCTATCATCTACTTTCATGAATTTACTGAAATTACTTTATCAAATTTATCACTGATGTCCCAAATCAATCAATTCAATAATTTATTTTTTACTCTGTACTTTTGTTGATATTTTAAAATACTCATATTTATTTGTTTATTTTAAAGTAGTTTGTGATCATCCTTAGACAATGAACAACTGGAAAGGTAGTATATCTCATGTGGAGTATTCAGGGAGGAAGGATAAAATAATGACCAATGTATTGTGCAAATGACCATTATACCAATGGAGTGTCCTCAAATCAAGGACTGCCTGGGAGTGGCACTGATTCATATGCAATATTAGTCTCTAAATTTCCCAAAGATCACAATCATGCCACATTCCTTCATCTTGTACATGACAGGTGTTTGCTAAATATTTGTTGTTCAGTTAATTTTTCTCCTATCTTTTTAGCATCATGTTGGTTTAATTTTTACTACATTAAAGTCAGATACATTAAACCAAAATTTACTCAATACCCATACTAGATATTCTTCTAGATATCAGTGTAAGATAAAAGATAATGCTGATTTGCTAATAGTGATATAGGAAGGAAAGTCCCTTTTTTATAGGTTCTCTTCATCCTCTGCTTTAACCATTATATTATACTTTTCCCAAAGCAAGTAAATTTCTAAAGATATGAGGCATTGCTTCAGTTTCTTCATTCCTAGAAGTCCCTTGAAGTTCATGAGTGGAATATTTAATAATTATGCAGACAGACATGAATATAAAGCGCTCAATTTGTGCCCTAATCTGTTTCCAATTTCTTAATGCAGTCACTGCCCAGTACATTAGATTATACAGAATTACTACAGCATCTAGTGCTTATAGATTCATAGCTTTAGGACATTTTTCTGTACCATTTATTAAGGGTGAAAGTAATTAGGAAACAGAACTGATAAAATGGTTATTGTCTCTTTGGTTAAATACTGAGAGTTTTTCTGAGATGAATGTGAAACAAACCAGTGAGAAACAATCCAGGTGATATATTTGGTACATAAATGCTACAAGTGATGAAATTGGCTTTTCTGGCACCAAGTCTAAATCCTGATGGGGCACAGGATGTCCTCAACTCTCGAAGTGTGCTCTTCTGTTTCTTCCTTCTACAAACACATACATGCATTTTCCTTTCATGCTATTAACTTTGGCATAGAAATATGGCTGTTTTATTTTCACGGTGCCATCTTTAAAAGGCAGTGTTTTCCATTTTGGGGCACTTAAAAAAATTATTTGTCATTCTAAGAAAAAATGTAGATTGTTGTTTAACATTAGCAACTTTCCTTGTTGGAGAATTGAAATAGTCAAACTAATGAAGCAATGTTGATATCTCTGAGTTTCAGCATGGAATGCGGGAAATACCACAGATTTATGTCTTGGCTGTCTGACTTTACTACAACAAATGTCATTATGGTATATGATGGTATGGAGTAAATTGCCCTAAAAGTGAAACAACATATATATTTCAGGAATCATACAGAAAACACAGCATTGGTATCTAACACTGAGCTGAAGGATATATTAATTGCAGGATTTTGTTAAAGTATAAAAAATATTTGAGAAACACTTTCAGAATGATGGAATAAGTACCTCTAAAAAAATCTGCCTCTCCATAAAAGCATCAAGAACACTGTCAAGTATTGCCTGCATCAACTTTTTAAACTCTGGAAATTAATCAGACTTATAATAATTCAAGGACTGTTTGTGCAAGGAAAATAGCTTTACCTCAGAAATAACAAAGCTTGGTGGTATTTTAACTTGTGCTATGCCTGTTACTCTCTCCCAGCTCCATAGTAGCATTGAAGATTAATAGCCCTTTATCCGTGAATACTAGCAGCCTAGCAACTAGTATTTCTCTCAGCCTAGAGGGAACACAATATGTTTGGAAGTCTCCAAAAAGTGCCAACCCAGAAAAATGTTCATTATTTGACATATATGGCAGCTCCCTAGAAAAGCCTTATACTTGGAGTTTGTCTTTACTTGACTTGATTCAGAGGTTACTCAGTTAAAAAAAAACAAACACACACACACACACAAATAAACAACAACAACAACAAAACACCTTATATTCAGAGTAATTGTTGAAATAAAATTAGGGACAATTGTTTAACAAAGCAGATGCCCGAGTTGGTGAAAACAGTTGGAATACAAGAGGTTAACAAAAAATTTTAAAGGTCTGGAGAATGAAATGTCCATAGGGGACCTTGAAAGTCTCTGACATATCCCCAAGATCTAGAAGGCTGCACAAAAGTACAGAACGATGCATATGTCCAAAAGAGACTTCAGAATATCTTAATCTCTCATCTACTATTAACTTTCACAAGGAAAAAAAGAAGATTAAGGCAGGATTGTAAGCTGTCAAAGTACTGAAAATATGCCCCAAAACATACACAGACCTCTGTTGCAAGGGCTGGTAGATTTACTGGTTCAAAGAATTAAAAGAAATCTGTATCTAATCATTAAATGAATACTAAGCTAAGTCAGCAGAGATATCAGTTGGCCACATATAAACACAAACTTTACAGAATTATTCCAAGAAAGTCACTAAGCAAACAAATAGCAATAACACAAACAAAAAAATCTGGAAGTGGAGAATCTAATTTACAGATTTGTTACATTATATTAAGAGTGCAGTTTTTAACAAAAATGATTGTGAAACACACAAGGAAACAGAAAAGCATGTGTCATACCCAGGGGAAAAAAAAATAGTTGGAACTGTCACTGAGAAAGTCCAGAGATCAGAATTGCTAGACAAAGAATTTAAATCAGTTCTTATTTCTTTATTATGTTCAAAGAAATCAAGAAAACTATGTCTAAAGAATTAAAAAAGTGGGAAAGTTCTTTCCAAATAGATAATATTATTAAAAAGACAGAAGTTACAAAAACCAAATAGAAGTTCTTGAGTTGAAAATATAACTTATGAAAAATTTTCTATCTTGGCTCAAGATCATATTTGAGCTGGTAGTAAAAAAAATAAGCAAATTTGAATATAGAAATATAGAATAATAGAGATTAGCTAGCCTGAGGAATAGAAAGAAAAAAAAATGAAGAAAAATGAACAGAGTTTCAGTTCCTCAAGTGCACCAACACATGAGTAATGGGAGTACCAGAAGAAGCACAGAGACAGAAAGGAAAAATAATAATAATAATTCAAAGGAATAATGGCTAAAACTTCCTAACATTGATGAAAAACATGAATTCGTACATGCAAGAAGCTCAACAAAATCCAAATAGAATAAATTCAAAGAGGTCAACATTGATATGCATCATAGTCAAAATGTTGAAAGTCTAAGACAAATAGAAACTTGAAAGAAACAAGACAGAAGTGACTCATCATGTAAAGTGATTCCCCAATAAGATTAACATCTGAGGTCAGATCAGAAATCATGGTGGCTGGGGCACTTGGGTGGCTCAGTCAGTTAAGCAGCTGCCTTCAGCTCATGTCATGATCTCTCAGGGTCCTAGGATCAAGACCCACATCAGGCTCCCTGCTCAGCAGGGAAGTCCGCTTCTCCTTCTGCCTCTGCCCTCCTCCCTCCTGGCTCTCTCACTCTCTCTCTCTCTCAAATGAATGAATGAATGAATGAATGAATGAATGAATAATAAAATCTTAAAAAAAAAAAGAAAGAAAGAAATCATGGTGGCCAAAAGGCAGTTGGATGACCTATTCAAAGGGATCACAGAAAATAATGTAAACCAAGAATTCTATTGTAAGCAAAGATGTACTTCAAAAATGGAGAAATTAAGACATTCTCAGAAAAGCAAAAACCAACAGAATTCTTTGCTAGCAGACATGCCATTTGAGAAATATGAATGAGAATCCTTCAAGCTGAAATGAAAAGAGAGTAGAAAGTATTTCAAATCCATGTGAAGAAATGAAGAGCATTAGTAACGTTAACTATCAAGGTAAATATAAAACAATATGAATGTATTTTCTTTTAATATATTTTCTTCTACGTAATTTAAAAGGCAATTGAATAAAAGATTGATTTTTAAATTGTGTTGATGGGGTTATGATGTATAAAGATGCATTTTGCTTAAAGTTAATAGCACAAGGGATAGAGGAAAAAATGATCTATATTGAGGCAAATGTTTTGTATACTATTGAAATTAAATTGCATTACAATAAACTAAACTGGTTTAAATTAAGATGTTAATTGCAATCCCCATGGCAATCACTTGGAAAATAGTTTAAAATTTTACTAAAAGAAAAAACAAAATTATGATACAGTAGGAATATTATTATTTAATCTTATTTAACATAAGAATAGGAGATAATGGAGAAGATAGAGAATCTAACATGATAGAAAACAAACAGCAAAATTGTAGGCATAACTCCGAATTCTATAAATAATTACATTAAACATAACTGGATTAAAGACCTTAATCAAAAGACAGAGATTAGCAGAATGAATTAAAAATAGGATTCAACTATATAATTTCTTCAAGAGACACACTTTAGATTCAAACACAAAATAGATTAAATGTAAAAGGATGGAAAAAGATATACCAAAGCCACAGAAATAAAAAGAGTGGAAGTAGCTCTAGTAATATCACATAAAACAGGCTTTAAGGCAAAAAGTGCTGTCAGGCAGAAAGGATGGCATTTGTGAATGATAAGTCAAATAATCAGGAAAAAGGCACAAATATAAATGTCTATGCACCCAGAAAAAGGACAAAAAAAAAAAAATGCATGAAGAAAAAAGGACAAAACTGAGGGGAGAAATAAATAATTCAATAATAATTAGAAACTTCAATGCTCTAAGTTTCACAGTGTTTATAGTTATGTAAAAGAATAAATGACCTAAAAATAACATGAATTTATGCTGTCTGGCATACTTAAGTTTGAAATTACCTTTACTAGTGTTCTTTACATTATTGTGTGTTATTTTAATTACTGATTAGTGTTCTTTCATTTTCACCTGAAGGACTCCTTTAAGTATTTCTTAGAGAGCAGGTCTCCCAGCAAGGCATTCTCTTAGTTTTTGTTGATTTGAAGTCTTAAGTTCTGGGCGGTCGGGCCGTGGGGACGAGGAGTCCCTTCTCCCCCAGACTCCGCCGCCCACCCCGCCCCAGGGCGGGGGCTGCCGCGCGCCACACCACGGTCCCTTGGGCCATTGGGCCATTGCGTGCGCATGTTAAAAATTAAAAAAAAAAAAAAAGAAGAAGTCTTAAGTTCTCCTTCATTTTTTAGCAGCTTAATTGACATATGACAAGCATACAATAAGCTGTACATATTTAAGGTGTACATTTTGTTGTTTTTTTGTTTTTAAAGATTTTTATTTATTTGACAGAGAGAGACACAGTGAGACAGGGAACACAAGCAGGGGGAGTGGGAGAGGGAGAAGCAGGCTTCCCGCAGAGCAGGGAGCCCGATGTGGGGCTGGATCCAGGACCCTGGGATCATGACCTGAGCCCAAGGCAGACACTTAAGGACTGAGCCACTGAGGCGCCCCTTTGTCTTTGTTTTAAGATTTTATTTATTTATTTGACAGAGACTCAGCGAGAGACACAGCGAGAAACACAGCGAGAGAGGGAACACAAGCAGGGGGAGTGGGAGAGGGAGAAGCAGGCTTCCCGCAGAGCAGGGAGCCCGATGCAGGGCTCAGTCCCAGGACCCTGGGATCATGACCTGAGCCGAAGGCAGACGCTTAACGACTGAGCCACCCAGGTGCCCCATAAGGTGTACATTTTGTTAAGAATACACACACACACACACACACACACTCGGGACTGTGGGGAGGTCCCCACAGTCAAGATAATGAACAGATATTTTATATCCTATTACTAGGATAGCCATAAAATACAGATAGTAACAAGTGTTGGTAGGATGTGCAGAAATTGAAATCCTCATATATGACTGGTGATTAAAACGGTGCAGCACCTTTGAAAATAGTTTGGCAGTTCTTCAAAATAACACAGAGTTACCATATGACCCAGAAATTCCATTCCTAGGTGTATGCCCAAGGGAAGTGTAAAAATATATATAGCAATATTATTTATAATAGCTCAAAACTTGAACCTGCCTATCAACTGATAAATGGGTAAACAAAATGTGATTTATCCATACCATGGAATATTATTGAACAATAAAAGCAATAAGTCACTGATACATGAATGGACATTACAACATGATGAACCTTGAAAAAACAGTAATTGAAAGAAGCCAGGCATAAAATATCACATATTGTATGGTGCCATTTACTTAAAAAAAACAAAATAGGGAAGCCTTTAGGGACAAAAAGTAAAGGAGTGGCTACTAGGAGCTAGGGGGAGGAGAGAATTGAAAGTGATGCTAATGTTTTAAAATTAGAGAGTAGTAATGGTTGCACATCTCTGTGAATATACTAAAAAACCACAGAATTGTACACCTTAAAAAGGTGAATTATATGGTATGTAAATTATGTGAATTATATATCAAGAATGCTATCATGAAACAATAAATTTACTCAGCTTCTGAGATCAAAGGACAAAAGAAGAAATCATTCAAGATCTAAGAATTAAATTCATAGCACACCAAACAATTTCAAATATGTGTCAAAAATAAAGTCCTCGATTAGGGAATTAAACTTCCTGAGTAATAAATTTAGGCCTATCTAAGGTATTCCTGCGAACAATAACATGTGAAGAAATAATAATAGCCAAAGTATTAAGCAATGATAAAATGATGTTGGTTGGAAATACAGCTCTGTATTTGGATAGTTCAAATCTATCATAAGGATATGTAAGTATTTTCAGAACAGTTTTTATTAAGGTATTTGATGAAGTTAGCCTCCTTTTTAGAGACTGGAAGATCTCTACCTTGGGATGGTTCATAAGTTTTTATCAATTTCATTAAATTGATATATTTCATGATCATCAAAACCTTGGGGGACAGGGTTTCAAAGAGTTGCATAAAAAGGCCCTGAACAAGCAAGCATTCTTTTCAAAGCTCTAGAACCTTAAATGGAAAAACAGGATCAAGGCACAGGATATCCTTCTACTTTTTCCAAGTTGAATTATTTGTTTCTGCAACTAAAATAGACATAAGAAATAAATACGTTTAAAAATAAAATAATGGGGCGCCTGGGTGGCTCAGTTGGTTAAACAACTGCCTTCGGCTCAGGTCATGATCCTGGAGTCCCTGGATCGAGTCCCACATTGGGCTCCCTGCTCGGCAGGGAGTCTGCTTCTCCCTCTGACCCTCCCGACCCTCCCCCCTCTCATGTGCTCTCTCTCTCTCAAATAAATAAATAAAATCTTTAAAAAAATAAAAATAAAATAAAATAAAATAAAATAATGATGTTATAAAATAAAATTCATGCATGAGATAATTCTTACAAATGTGTAGAATGTTAAAAAATTTAAATAACTAAAACATATGATCCACAAGGCAGATGGAACTAGAATTACTAAAAAGATTTTTTTTACCTACTTTCAATTAGTACTCATTGTAATCAAAATAATCCTATAACATGTAATTTAAATCTCTGCACTGTTCACTATTGAGCTTCTCATTTGTTTCTCAGCAATATTCATGAAAAATCAGAATACAGGTAGTCATGGTGTTTAGATTTAGTATTTTTTGCTCCAAAAATAGTATAGATTTGATAAATAATTTTTGCTTATCCTTAGAAACTGATCACCTTGCTTTATTCTGTTTTCTATATGGTAATAAACTGTATCATTTACCAAATAAGATTTCCACAAATTAGCATGAAATAAAGGCCTTTGATGATCTGCCAATCTTTATAATCATATCTCTTAAAGGTCAATCCCCACCTCCACCCTACATACCCTGAGTTCCCAACATTTGAAACTACCTCTAATGTTACTGCCTATCAGAGCCCATTCACAGCTTTGAATATTCTTTCTGGAATGCTATTCCTTCCTGTATACATTAGGTTCCCTTCTTACTCATGATTCAGGGCCAATTCAAATGCTACCTGCCGAAAGAATCCTCCTTTGACCTTGTCAGTCAAGAAAAATTAAACATTTCCCCTCTCTGTGTCAATAGCATTTGAATGTACCTTTAGACTACTTACCACATCATTGGGCTTGTTTATCTTTCTGATTGAACTGAGAAAAGAACAGTAACTTTCTATTTTATCTTCCTGAAACCTACCCCAATGTCTAGCTCTTATTAGATATTAATACATATTTGTTGAATGAATTAAGGATGAACAAATTCAAACCAACAAATGTATGTATATACATGTATGTACATACATATAAATGTCCTATGTCTTGTCCAAATTGAGAAATATATAAGCTGAGTTGCTTCTGAGAATAAGTGAGGAAAGGAAACAGTCTTTTAGTATGTCCTTTATGCCCACAAAACATCAACAAAAATGGGAATAGCTGCAGAAATACAAATTACAAAAAATTTTAAGAAATCACCCATATGCTTGTTGCATTTTATTTTTCCTTACCTGTGATTAACAGTAACTAGAGTTTGTGTGTACATGTGTGTTATATATATGTTTGTGTTTATAAATATATATATATTTTTTACATGTGTATGTAAATTTAGGCTGAGAGGTAGAAAAAGAATCATATTTTTAAAACATGTGAAAACTTCAGGGCACCTGGGTGGCTCAGTCAGTTAAGCGTCCATTCTTGATTTTGGCTGAGGTCATGATCTCAGGGTTGTGAGATCGAGCCCTCCACTGGGCTACGTGCTAAGCATGGAGCCTGCTTAGGATTCTCTCTCCTTCTCCCTCTGCCCCTCCCTGCTCATGCTCTCTCTCTCTCACTCTCTTGCCCTCTCTCCCTCATAAAATAAAATAAAATAAAATAAAATAAAATAAAATAAAATAAAATAAAATACTTTAAAAAATGTGAAAATTTCAGTTCTCATGCCAAACTATTTCTGCAACCCAGGAGGCATTTTCTTTCTTTCTTTTTTTTTTTTTAATATTTTATTTATTTATTTGAGAGAGAGAGAGAGACAGCATGAGAGGGGAGAGAGGGTCAGAGGGAGAAGCAGGCTCCCCGCTGAGCCCGGAGCCCCATGTGGGACTCGATCCCAGGACTCCGGGACCATGACCTGAGCCAAAGGCAGTCGCTTAAACAACTGAGCCACCCAGGTCCCCCAGGAGGCATTTTCTTCCACAAATACGCAAATGCCAAACTTCCTCATAAATATGACATTTTTGAGTTGTTTCACCATAGGAATTTGGAGAGTATAGAAAGCATGTGTTTCTCCACCCTTCAATTTGAGATAAATTTTTCTAGAAGTCTCCCAAATATAAAATGTTTGTCAGTACTAGGAGAATTATAAAATATCTGAAACACATTTTAGCATATAACATGTTACACAAAGCTGGGGGGATTTATCCAAATAGTTAAGGAACTGATAACATAAACAATTATTCTCTCCCAAAGTTTGTTTCAAGATTAAAAGATTAATTATTTTTAGGATTTAATTTGCTTACAGGGACGTGGAATTTAAATGCACTCTAAGAACATTTTTTTCTCCTTAAAAACTAACTTTGCAGGATGCCTGGGTGGCTCAGTCATTAAGTATCTGCCTTAGGCTCAGGTCATGATCCCAGGGTCCTGGAATGGAGCCCCCCATCCAGCTCCCTGCTCAGTGGGAAGCCTGCTTCTCGCTCTCCCACTCCTCCCTGCTTGTGTTCCCTCTCTCGCCGTGTCTCTCTCTGTCAAATGAATAAATAAAATCTTAAAAAAAAAAAAACAAAACTAACTTTGCAGTAAGTCATAGGACAAACTGCTACCAACTTCAAGTTTTCAGTTAAAAGACTTTCCAGAGATTTCTCAGGAAAATGCCTTTTTAATGAATCAAGTTCAACTCAAACTTTCACACCTAGACTGACAAAATCAGAAGGCTCAATTTTTAATTAAATGGGTTCACAATCTCTATACCCTTATTCTCATTGTCATATTTGGTAGTCTCTTACTACGTGGGCCAGCAAATATGAAAATGAAGAGAATCTTAAAAGTCAGAAGGCAATTTTTCTAAAATTAGAAATACCATTTATTTTTCTATTTAAAGAAACAAAAAGATGTTATAAGCATAAAATATATGACATATACAGAATAGAACTCTCTTGGCATAGTGACATTTAATAGACATGTGCTAAACTCCTACTATATTCTGGGCATTGGGGACAGAATAGTAAACAAACTCAATAAAAGAAACTTTGTCCTCCTAGAACTTGTATTCCAGGTAGGAGAAACAAGCAACAAACAAATAAATTTGAAAAATTTATGGCATATTGTGTAACATTAATTTTATGGGCAAAAATAAAGCTAGGGACAGAGATACTAAGTGTTGGGGGAAGAGATGGACTTTTAAATAGAAAGGGCATAGAAAACTGCATGAGAGGATAATATGTGAGTGTCAACTACAGGAGATTTTGTTGGGGAAGAGCATTTTAAGTAAAGTATCAGCAAATGCAAAGTCCCTGAGGTGAGAGTATACCAAGTATACTGGAAGAACTTTTAAGAATAAAAATACAATAAATTATATCACAAATATAATTTCAGAAAAGGTGGTAAAGTATATGTGTGTTTAATAATTTGAGAGATATATTTCCTTTGCCCTAAAATATTAAAATTAAGGCATCTTAATCTATAGATTGACAAATTAATCAATGATATTTGTTATACATCCATAATGTATATGAAGTATGTAGTTGGTAGATATAAATTTAAAAGTGAGATTGGAATTTTAGTAGCAATTATGCTACTTAATAACTCGATGACTTTGAATGGGTCAAATAAGCACAGTTTCCTCAGTTATAACATGAGGTTGGATGTACTCTAAAATTTCTTCCACCTCATACATTACATCAACTGGAAATTCTGAAGATCTACTGACCGTCTATCCTGAGCAGCTAGTGCAGCTAATGCAGTGGGTAAGATATTGTTGTATAAAGTGTGCAGAATTCCTCATGTTTAGCAGCCTACCTTGGAGAGGAGAGGAGGGATGGGGGAAAGAGAGAGACTCACACTGTGCACACAGTAAAGTGATGTCCTGAAAGTAGTGCTGGCAATGAGGGCTTTAGGAGTTCAGAGCAAGGAAAGATCACTGAAAGTCAAGTGTATCCTAGTAAGTCTTCACAGAAAAGATATTGTATCTTGAGGAATGGTGGACTTGGGCATGCATTTATAGAAATTCAAGAGTATGCTGAATGTGGTGAATCTATAAATAAATGGTAGGATCAGAAAATTAGTGGTTTTAATCAAGGAAGTGGGCCTGATCTATAATAAAAAGAAAGAACACTGGGCAGCAATTAAGGCGCAGGAAGTCATTTAGTACATTTAGGATCAGCTGGATGAAGGCTTGCAGATGGTAGAAGGAGTATTGATTGTGAGCAGAATTACAGAGCCCACACTCTTTCAAAATAATAAAGTTATCTGGCCAAAAGTTGGGAAAATCCTGCCCAGACATTGATCTGTCCTGAAAGGTGATAAATTCCTTTGGATTAGAGAATTCAAGGCCTTGGTAATGACCATAACATAATTTTTAAGGAAGATTTCAATAAATGACTTTATATTGTTTTAAGCTTAATTTTGATAAACCATTTAAATAATAGTTCTTTAAAAATTATAAAAATTTTATAATCATTTTTCTTCAATTTTCACTAATCTTCAATTTTTATTAGTGTACCATTCTCATAAGATTTTAATTTCTAATAGGGAAATTTCCTTTTTTTTAAGATTTTATTTACTTATTTTTGAGAGAGACAGAAAGAGAGAGAGAGATCATGATCAGGAGGGGAGGGGCAGAGGGAGAAGCAGACTCCCTGCTGAGCAGGGAGCCCATTGCAGGACTTGATCCTAGGACTCTAGGATCACGATCTGAGCCAAAGGCAGACACTTAATCAACTGAGCCACCCAGGCACCCTAAAAGAGAAATTTCTAAAAGAGAAATAACTGTTGTTCTGTCAGTGTACATAAGTTTATTTATACATGTTTATTGAAAAAATAAATAATGGAGTAAAGAAAGCACTTGTATTCCAGGTGTGACCATCCCATACCAGCCCAAGCCATCCAGTTCTCCAGTCATCTTTGCAGGTGGTCAGGATAGGTACAGCACAGGGAGCGACAGTGCGAGCTTTCCCCACACCACCCCGTCCATGTGCCTCAACCCTGACCTGGAGGGACCACCTCTAGAGGCCTATACCATTCAAGGACAGTATGCCATTCCACAGCCAGATTTGACCAAGCTGCACCAGTTGGCAATGCAACAGTCTCATTTTCCCATGACGCATGGCAACACCGGATTCAGTGGCATTGAATCCAGCTCTCCAGAGGTGAAAGGCTATTGGGCAGGTTTGGATGCATCTGCTCAGACTACTTCTCATGAACTCACCATTCCAAATGATTTGATTGGCTGCATAATCAGGTGTCAAGGCACCAAAATCAATGAGATCCGTCAGATGTCTGGGGCGCAGATCAAAATTGGTCAGCAGCCTGTCCCTATTAACACTGTGATATATGTTCATGAAAGCAGAGGCTGGGTGTCCACCTGTCAGAGGCACTTTAGAAAAGAGTCTTGTATTGGCTTGTATTATTTGTTTATTTATTTATTTATTTGACAGAGAGAGAGAGAGAGGACAAGCAGGGGCAGCGGGAAAGGGAGAAGCAGACTCCCCGCTGAGCAGGGAGCCCAAAACTATTATTTTTTACATAGGGCCTAAGAACTATAGATACTGTCACATAGGTAGTAATGTGTAAATTATTCCATTAAACATAATATGTAAGTCACAGGCTTTTATACTTTCAGGGTATGTATCTGTATTTTCTAAAGTGAACATGAAGTACTTTTATAAATAAGTAATATAAAGGTAAATTGATGTATGCATGTGAAAAAGTTGTAGGTAAACCTAAATTCATGGCCCATTTCAAAATCCTTTTCCCTTATGAGAATCAGAGCCCTTTGTCCCCCAATTCAGAATCCTAAATTGAGATTGAGGTGAAGTAGTGCCTTATTCTACACAGGTATAGAAATATAGTAATATCCACCACAGACTGGCAATTACTCTTTAGAACATATTTGTTATTCTCCCCAAGAAAGCTGAGGTTGAAAAGGTTACCTAATTTGTCCACGATCAAAAATCAATAAATGTGGGAGACAGATCTGACTTTCCATCTCTCTGGTAAGAAAGCCCCTACTTTTTCTGCCTCCTTTTCACATGGAGATTCGGCAGAGAATGCAAACCTCTTACAACTGTAAAAAGGTATCTTTTAATATTGACAAGCCCAACTTTGTCTAGAAAGGTTTTTTTCTACCACAAATTCCCAGAAATTTACCATCCTCAGGCAACCTGTTTAACTGGGGCTACCTCAGAGGGAGATCCTTTCTGCCAGGGTAATTTAGGGATGCATCTACAGATGCTTAAGATGTGGCCAAGAACATCTGTTGTGCTTATATATGAGCGAGGTGAAGAGAGTATCAACAATGGAACTGTGCTAACTTAGCAATTTGCTTTTCTATTTGGCAGGAAAAACAAATAAATGTACATATTTTATTTCCTTTGTCACATTTATCAAAGAGCTAAATTAGGATTTGCTGAATAATAGGACAAGTGGCCTAGAGAAGTGGTCAGCAGCCTGTCCCTATTAACACTGTGATATATGTTCACGAAAGCAGAGGCTGGGTGTCCACCTGTCAGAGGCACTCTAGAAAAGAGTCTTGTATTGGCTGGACCTCTAGGTCCTTCCATCTCTGAGATTAAGTAATTCAAATTTTAAAATATCTTTTCATTTTTTTATTTAGGGCAAAGAGGTGGTGGTGGGTAAGAAAAACAACATTTGAATGTAAACACATTTTAATACATGATGTCCATCAATTCCCTGCCAAAATATTCATTTTATATAGTTAGCATTCTTGTTGTCTAAATATAGTACATTTGAATTGGGGGGAAACAATAAATTTTATTTTTAACATGCAACTTAAATGTTAAATTTCCTTTGGTTGATATGAAATACTTTTTATTGCAATAAAATGACACTGGAAGTTCTAACTAAAAATAAAATATGTGACTATAAAATGCATTCATCAGTTATTTTTTCCCTCTTTCATCATTTAATTGCCTGATTTTCCATAAATATGCTAAAAAGGAACAGAATGGATTAGTTGAGCTCAATTTACTTCTCTGGACAAGATCTGAGCAATTAAAGAGATCAATCCTATTTATAATATTTTCTGATTCTAACATTTCCCAGGTTAGAATGTCTTCTCTTTTTATTCAGAATATAAAAGTCCCACATATCATTTTACTAATTAGAAAAGTTTTTTTTAAATTCCACTAGTTATGAATATATCTCTCATTGCCATATCATTGAACAAAGTAGGATACTTAAAAAGCAGCTTTGAAGTTAAAGAAATTAACAATATGCCCCCATATTAACTGTAATCTGCTGAAACATCTTGGTTGGCATCGTGCTATGATAGAGATAAACTAAATCAAAACAGATCTGTTCTGAACTATTTTCAACTTCAGCACATCAAGTAAAATGGCTACTTGTCCCATATGTTGTTTATTCTGAAAGTGAAGGATATTTTATATTAAACATCTGCCTGCATATTGCTTTCATGACCACATTCATCTGAGGAAAAAAAATCACAAACTTCATTGACAGCATTTTATGACCTTTAAATATACAATATAATAACATTTCCTTTAGACTGGCAATAAACTAGACATTCAGTTTTGATACAATTTTCAGAGGGCTTATGTTGCCAGGATCCATGGTATAGTTCATATCAGTGAAGGGAAGTTTGACTGACTGCAAACAAGGGGAGCAATGAGAGTTTTTTCTTATTTCCTTTACATATTTAAAATTTTTAAAAGTGTTCCAGTGCCCCCCCCCTTAATTAGAGGTAATTTTCAACCTCTTTACCTGATGTCTAAAGCCATTTACAGAGTGAGTCCTATATATGCTTCAAGCAAATCCCAAGTAACTTTTTTAAATCTTTTTTTTTTAATGAGCTATTCATTCTTTCCTTGAGTGTACCTGGCCCTGTCTAGCTTTTGCACTTGTTTTCACACTGCTTCTCTTTCAGCTGCTATGTCTTGCCCTCTGCCTTCTTCTGCCAAAGGAGACATTCAAAACCTAATCATAGGGCATAATCTTCCTTGTTTTATAAATCCTATCTATTAAACACTCACAAACTATTATAGTCTATAATGATGTTTCCATTCTGTGTATTCCTACAACATGCCTCATTTCTTCTCTTCTTTTGGAGGCTAATACTGTGGATTTCTTAAAATAATTTTTAACAGTATATATTATAGTATATGTAAATTTTATATACTAGTAAATATTATTTACTGTTACACTATCTTACACCTATACATGGAATTCTTAAACAGTTACTCCTTGAGGGCAGGAACCACCCAGTATTTTTTATATCTTTCTTACAGTTTCTAGCTTCTTTTATTGGTTAACTTGACATCATAACCTAAGAGTGCATTTTTCACATTTAGACAGTCAAATTAATTGAGAGTAAAGAAAATTGATAAAAAATAAAAAAGTAATTGGGGCCCTCAAACCAGATTTTAGTTATCTCTTACATGTTACCAAGAAAGGAAAGACTAAGTGTTAGGGGAAGGTCTGTATCTGGTCTAACAACCTATTCTCAAAAGGTACAATTATCTCATCCATATAAATATATATATTTGGATCAATTTATAATAATTGAAATGAGATATGTTCAATGATTCCTTTATTGCCACAAAAAAAAACAGTATTTCCCCAACAATACAAAAGTTCTTTATTCAATGGTTCTCAATATTGGCTGCATGTGAAAATCAGCTATGAAACTTTTTTAAAAGATAGAGTGGCTCAGGTCCCTATTGGAACAATTAAATTAGAATCAGCGGAGATGAATCTCAGGCATCTGTACTTTTTAAGTTCTCCAAGTGATTTTAATATGCAGCCAGGGTTAAATGCCAGTGGTTTAAAGGGAGGTATGATGAAAGTAAGAAAGAGAGGAAGAGAGGAAGAAAGAAAAGTAGCTGGGAGGGTGCTAACAAGTGAATGAGCTCTGCCTTAAAGACTGATTCAGAGAAATATGGGTACACCCTCTCTTCCCATTCTGGAACACAGATTAGAATTTGCCTGTATCAGATGTATATGCAACTGCCTATTGGCCCAACCCCATGCAGCATATAAATTCCTATAAATTTCAGTTGCCTCTTCAGCCCAGTGACACAACTCAGAAGTATGAACTATTTCTGGACTGTGAGGTAAATAATGATAGTCCAATTAAACTCAGTTCACTAAAATAAACAATATTGTCTATTCCTACTGCCTCTATATTTTGTTTGATTATTGCTCTCTTGGGTATGCCTTCATGCTTAAACTGTGTTTTTCTACCAGTAAGTGCCTGTGGTCTCTATCTCCACTGATTTCCAACAATATAGGATATAGTCAAAAGAAGTGGACATTATATAGGTTGATCTCTGTAGGTCTAGAGATAATATAAACAAGGCAGAAAATAGACTGCTATGTAAGGCAACAGAAGCAAAGCCTTATTACTATTATCAGCCAACTAAAGGTAAATTTAACTAAGTCTACCTAAACAGTGACTTGCAAGCTTTAGTGGGGATGGAAATAATATGGGGGTCCATTCTTTTTAATTTGGCAAATTTGGAGAGGTGCCTTGGATAAATATAATGGAAGTGTTTCCTGACCTACTCCTTGCAAAACATTCTCACTTCTGGTTACACATTTAATTATTACGGGATACTTTTAAATAATATTATGTTATAGATCCCATAGAGAAATAAGTAAATCAGAATCACTGGGAATAGGGCCTTGCTCTTTTTTAAAAGCTCCATAGGAGATTTTGAGGCACAACAGAGCCAATGACTAGGGTCTGGATATGAAGAATTATCAGATCTCACATCATCAGTAGATTCAATTTTATTCAGAAAGTGTTGATTAGAAAAGAAATACACCTTTCCAGTAAATTATAAAACAATAATTATAAATAACAAGAAGCATGTCTCCAAATTACATTTGAATTCTGAGCAGTTGAAAACAAAACAAGAGTATATTAGTTAATTTGAAGGCAGAGCAAAAAGAGGTTTCATATTTCTTTTAAGTCTAGGTCTCTCCCTGCTCTAGAGTTGACCCTGCCAAGCTCCACACATCCTGAAATTACCTGCACAACCAGTTGTTGTCACTAACATATGACAGAGTCAAGTCAAACAGTTGGGCTGACAAAGTAGACCAAACAACAGCCTCAGTTGATCATGCTGTAGAAAAGAAAATGGTTATTTAAGTTGAGTGACTTCACAATTCAATCACAATGACACAATGAATTAAATGTTTGGTTGGGTTTAATGAGAAGGGAAAAGGACAGAGCTGTAAGCAATTAGGCATCCTTTTCAAATTCCTCATGATCTTATAGAATCCTCCTATAAACTTTACTCCATTTATTAAACTCTTCAAAAGAATAGATGGGTGTGTGTGTGCGTGTGTGTGTGTGCGTGTTTGACAGATACTCATTGGAAGTTGGAGATTAATATCAAAGATATTTTACCTTTCTTTGAGAATATGGGATTGCTAACAAAGATAATATGTGAAACAGAACATACAGATATGATCCAGTAACATTTTGATAATAGCAACTTACAGGACATACTGCCCAGGATACAATTTCCTCTATTTCCTTTTCTATTCTCTTACATACATTCTCTTAAACATATGTGAACAGATAAAGCCCTGGACAACACCGAGAAGTATGTAAATTTCCTTTGTACCTCTTATGCATTGTTTTCTGAATTCATTCCTCTTTTTCAATGAGCACAAGAAATTATTATTATAAGGAAAATAAAAGAAATAGCAGAAATTCCAGAAACAAGAGTAGGCCAGTAGGGAACTTAGCTTAAATTAGGGTGGCCATTGAGCTTCACCTCAGATCACATTTATTCATTAGTTAATTCACTCATTTCGAAAACATTAGTTGTCCATGGCACGTGCTGGATTCTGGAAAAATAGCTGTGATTTCAGCCATCAAGGAATTTATATCTTGTAAGGCAGGTTTATAATCCTTAAAATGAATTGCAAAAGATGATAAATTCTATGAAGAAAAATTTTTTTAAATTCTCTGAGAGAAATAAGGTGAAATATAAATCAGAATGGCAGCTCCAACCTTTAAACATTGGAAGAAATTAAGAACTAACAATGAAGAAAAAAGAGAATAAAAAGAAATAAAGAAGAATAAAGAAAGGTAGGAGAAAAACCAGAAGAGGGAGATTTGAAAAAGAGAAGAAAAGAAAAGGTGCTAAGATAAAAGAAATGTGCAACAATGTTGACAATGTTGGAAAATCAAGTAAGCTAAAAGTAAAGAAGCACCAACATGGTTTTACAACCTGAAATCCATCAGTGAAGCCAGTTTCGGTGAAATCATTGCTATTGGGGCAATATACAAAGACTGAAGAGTAAATACATGGAAAGTAGATATATATGTGTCTTAAGAAGAAAGAGGAGGAGGAGAATGAGAATTAGAAAAAGAAAAGAAGATGAAGACAAAGATGAAGAAGAAGGAGAAGAAGGGGAAGAGGGAAAAAAGAAGGGGAAGGGGAGGGGGAAGAAGAAGAGGAAGAGGAGGAGGAGGAGGAGAAGGAAAGTATGGATGGATATGTTGAGAAGTCCTATAGTAAAGTAAAACATAAATTTGGAGTAAATTCTGCAGGAAAATGTAAAATCACATTTATTTTGGTTTTCTTTTATTTATTTAGTTTTTTTTTTTAATGGCAGATAATAGAACAGGTTTTAATGCTGCTGGGAATAATTTACCAGAAAAGGAAATATGAAAGATGCAGAAGAGAAAGGACAAGACAGAGCATGAAGAATGTAAAGGCAGATGTAATCCAGAATCTAGTTGGAAGGACTATCTTCTGAGTCAACACATTTGTTATAACAGAAAACAGAATATGCAGGAAAACACAGTGGAATGCCCTTGCCTGTTTGTTGCAACTTTTTAAATCAAGAATGAGGAAAAATAGATTCACTAAGAGTGGGGAAGAAGGAAAAAGAAATGAGAGACGTTTTTTAAAAGATTTTATTTATTTATTTGACAGAGAGCGAGCGAGAGAGCATGGAGCAGAGGGAGCTTCAGAGGGAGAAGAAGAAGCAGGCTCCCCGCTGAGCAGGGATCCGGATGTGGGGCTGGATCCCAGGACTCTGGCATCATGACCTGAGCCAAAGGCAGACGTTTAACCAACTGAGCCACCCAGACACCCCGAAATGAGAGATCTGAGGAAAGAAGAGAAGGTAGGAAAGAATCATATTGAAATAGGAAAGGACACTCACTAGGAAAATTTAACTAATGTATAAGGATAAAAACATCAGCTGAAAGCAAGGGATGAGACCAGAGAAACAAGGCTGGATATTGCAGTAGAGTAAAGATGATCAGAAATAGTCATTGCTGAAGACGAAAAAGAGGACTCACAAAACCTTAGACATTGACTTTCCCATTCTAACATAGGATAGGCCAATCAATGATCTACACTGGTAGTTCTCAACTGGGGTAACTTTCCCCTGCCTCGCATAGGTGACATTTGGTAATGTCTAGGGACATTTTCATTGTCACAACTGGGAAAGTCATAGTAGTATCTAGTGGATAGAGGCCAGAAATGGTGCTAAATATCCTGCAATATGCATGATGCCCTCTGAATTATGTGACCAAGAATTAATTGACTCTGTCAATAGTGTCAAACTTGGGAAACCCTGGTCTAGGGGAAGAGGATTTTAAAATTTAGAATTTCCTGCTACTGTATACTAAGATGTTGAAGAAATTTATCATCTTTAGTAGAGATTTTGGTTTCTTTACAAACCTGTAAGTCAAAAAATTTTTCTTGGTTCCTAACTAAACATTTTCTAAAGCATTTTAGGTTCATTTTATTTTATTATTTCCTCAGAGAATTTGGAAAAGTACTCCCTGACATTTTTTTAAACAATGTTAATAAGTACAACTTGTTAATCACCTTCTGCTTCCTTATTCATATATTTTCCAAAACAGTTCACTTTTTAATCATAGAGGTTTATGTTTTGGATGCAAAAGCATCCCCATGACAATGACTATGAGCATAGTTTGGCAGTGTCCCAAAGGCATTCAGGAAAAGTGTAAAAGTCTGTGAGAAAGAAAGTAGTTTCATAATGTCAACAGCAAGAAAGAGGGTGTTGTAAATAATGTTGTAAATGTTTTTCTTAGAAGTCTAAATACATATCCCTATAATACAATGTTAGTATTATGGTAAACATTTCTTAAAGTAAGTGTATACTCTATTATATTTGCCAAAGAACCTATAATTCATCTTGGCTTTGAATAGAAGCTATGGTTATGAATCAGCCAAGACCTAAGCACAAAAGGAATAAAATCATACATCGCTACTACGCGGAGAAAATAGTAAAGGGACAGTCTCAGGGGAACACCTCATCTGAGCTCTGTATATAGGTAGGTCAAACTAACCAACATTTAAATGGGACGTGCATTTAAATGGGACAACTGTCCTATAAATAAGTTTGAGGTTAAAAGGAGATAAAATAAAAATACATACACATTTGCATAAAAAATTATATGCTAAAGCTATCTTACTAATAGCAGTAATTAAATTTATTCCATGAATCACTGGTTTCAAAAAATTTAAAATCATAGTAATCATGCTCAAGGGAGTTAAAGATTTGCAGATTTCAACAAATACGTAGAAATTTTGGCTCCTTGGGTTCAAGCAAAACAAGGATTATTTTATGTTTTGAAAATTTAGATGACTTTATTGTAAAAACTTATGAACAGCTCATCCCCCCACCAGTCACCACGTGCAACTAAATGGAATAGAAGTAGATTTAAAAAAAAAATCAAACTTCAACAGAAACTGAGTTTTTACTCATAAAGTGTTTCTATCAATATTTAAATTAAATGCTTTTAAAAATTTGAGATAATTGTATCCTCACATGCAGTTTAAGAAATAATTACAGAGGGCGCCTGGGTGGCTCAGTTGGTTAAGCCACTGCCTTCGGCTCAGGTCATGATCCCGGAGTCCCGGGATCGAGTCCCGCATCGGGCTCCCTGCTCAGCGGGGAGTCCGCTTCTCCCTCTGACCCTACCCCCTCTCATGTGCGCTCTCTCTCCTCTCATTCTCTCTCTCAAATAAATAAATAAAATCTTTAAAAAAAAAAAAAAGAAAGAATTACAGAAAGAATTTATGTACCTTTGACTCAGTTGCCCCCAATGTAAAGTCTTCCAAAATTATTGTGCAATACAGCCAGGATACTGGCAATAATACAGTCAAGATACAGAACATTTCTATAATCACAAGTATCACTCATGTTACTCTTCCATAACTACACTCGTTGCCCTCCTGCTTCCATAACTACACTCAATTCCTCCTTAACTCGTGACAATAACTCATCTTTATTTCTAGGATTTTGTAATTTCAAAAATATTATATTAATGGAATCATACAGTATGAAACCTTTGGGAATTGAATTTTTGCACTCAGCATAATTCTCTGGAGATTCATTCCAGGTGAGGCATGTATCAATACTTCGTTCATTTTTAATTACTGAGTAATATTCTGTAGTAAGATTATACCAGTTTGTTTAACCATATCCATGTTGAAGGAAATACAGGTTGTTTGCACTTTGGGCTATAATAAACAAACCTGTTATAACATTCAGGTACAGGTATTTGTGTGGACATAAGTTTTATAGTTTCATGTGTATTCTTTGAAGAAACTGCCAAACTGTTTTCCAGAGTACCCATCCCACAATATAATGAGGAATGTATGAATAATTCGGTTTCTCTGATTCTGACAGCATTTGATGTTGTCACCATTTTGGTTTTGGTTTTGGTTTTGTTTTTTTGTTTTTATTTTAGTCATTCTGATAAGCATGTAATGATACTTTATTGTGGCTTTAATCTCCATTTCCCTGATGGCTAATGATGTTGAACATGCTTTCATGTGCTTTTTTGCCACCTGTATTTTCACTGTAATGTCTCTTCATGTTTCTTCTCAGTTCCTAACAGATTTTTTCTTTTACTATTGAGTCTTAAGAGTTCTTTATTCTATACATAACCATTTGTCAGAAATACGTAGTTCGCAAATATTTTCTTACTCTGTAACTTGCACTGCCATCCAGCTGTCTTTATAGAGCAAAAGTTAATTTAAATGAAGTCCAACTTGTCCATTTTCCCTTTTGTGGCTCCTGCTCTGGTGTCAAGTCTAGGACTTCTTTGCCTAGATCTAGATTCCAAAGAATTCAATGTTTGTTTGTTTGTTTCCTAAGAGTTTCATACTTTTACATTTACAATTAAGTCTGTGAAATTTTTTTTCTTAATTTTTATGTAAGATGTTAGGTTTGGGATGAGATTTCCTTTTTTCCCCCCTGCTTATGAAAAGCTAGCTTTCCTCCAATGAATTGGTTTTGCAACTTTGTTAAAAATTAGTTGAGCATATTTGAATGGGTCTATTTCTGAGTTCCCCCTTTGTTTCATTGATTTATGTAACTAATCCTCCATCAATACCACATGTCTTGGCCAGTATAGCTACATGATAAGCCTTAAAATCAAGTCAACTGAATTCTACCTAATTCTTAATTTTCAGGGGTGCCTGGGTGGCTCAGTGGGTTAAGCATCTGCCTTCAGCTCACGTCATGATCTCAGGGTAGGATTGAGTCCCACATCGGGGCCCCTGCTCAGCGGGGAGCCTCCTTCTCCCTCTGCTCCTCCCCCCTCTTGTTCTCTCTCTCTCTCTTTCTCTCAAATAAATAAATAAATAATCTAAAAATTCTTAATTTTCAAAACAATTTTAGCTATTTTGGTTCCTTTGCTTTTCTATATAAATTTTAGAATAACTGTGTCTATGCCTACAAAACCTTTCACAGGGATTTTCCTAGGAACTGTGCTAAAACCTGCATATCAATTTAGGGAGAATTAAAATCATGACTATACTGAGTTTTCCAACCATGAAGAAGTGGCTCTACATTCATTTAGATCTTCTTTTATTTATCAACATTTTATAGTTTCAACATAGTCCTATACATGTTTTGTTAGACTTATATTGGTTTTTTTTTTTCATTTTTTGAGCAATTGTAAATGTTATTATGTTATATTGTAATTATAATGTTTCTGTGTCCACCTGTTCATTGCTAGTATATAGAGGTACAGTTGCTATTTCTATCTTGATCTTGTATCATGTTATCTTGATGAATTCACTTATTAGTGCTAGGATTTTTTTTTTTTTGGTAGATTTTTTGAGATTCTCTAGATAGATGATAATGTCATCTGCAAATAGGAAACATTTTATTTCTATTTTTCCAATAAAAATGCCTTTTCTCTCCTTTTTTAAAATTTTTTGCCTTATTTTGCCATATAGTTGCCTTATTTTTGCCTTATTTTGCCTTATTTCACTGGGTAGAATTTGCCACACTGTGTTAAATAAGAGTGGTGAGAATGAACATCCTTACCTTGTTTCTGATCTTAGCAAAAAAGTGTTTTCTTTGGCCTGTTAATATGGTGGGTTACAAGATTGAATTTAAAATAATGAGGCTTGGGGCGCCTGGGTGGCTCAGTCGTTAAGCGTCTGCCTTTGGCCCGGGTCATGATCCCAGGGTCCTGGGATCGAGCCCCGCATCCGGCTCCCTGCTCGGCAGGAAGCCTGCTTCTTCTCTCTCCCTCCTCCTGCTTGTGTTCTCTCTCTCACTGTGTCTCTCTCTGTCAAATAAATAAATGAAATCTTAAAAGTAAATAAATAAATAAATAAAATAATGAGGCTTGCATTCCTAAAATAAACCCCTCTAGGTTTTGAGGTATAATTCTTTTTATACATTACTGAATTCTATTTGATAATGTTTGTTAAGGATTTTTGCATTTATGTTCATGGGGGCTTTCTGTCTGTAGTTCTTTTTTCTGCTATATGGTTTTGTATCAGAGCAATACTCTCAACCTAAAATGAATTAGGAGGTGCTCTTCTCTTTTCTGAAAGAGATGGTGTAGACTTAGTGATAAATTTTTAATCATTTGGTAGAATATTTCATTTCCAATGAAATTGCCTGAACTTGAATATTTATTTTGGGAATGTTTCCATTGCAGATTTAGTTAATAGCTTAAGAGCTTTCAAATTACTGATTTCATATTGGCTAAATTATGGGACATCGAGTTTTTAAAGATTTCTCTATTTTATGTAAGTTATTACACTTATGTGTGTAGGATTATTTATATTACCTCATTATCTTTTTGGTATCTGTAGAGATATCCTTTGTTCCATTTCTAATCCTGGTAATTAGTGTCTTCATTTGTCAGGCTTTCTAGAAACTTGTCAATTTTATTAATCTTTTCAAAGAACTAGCTTTTGTTTCATTAAGTTATTTATTTTGTTTTTAATTTAACTGATTTCTTCTTCTCTTTATCACTTCCTTCCTTCTGCTTGCTTTAAGTGTGTTTTATTTTTGTTTTTTTGGTTTTTTTGTGAACGCGCCCAATCTCGTCTGTAAATTCTTACAGTAGTAACATATTTTTGCTTGAGGCTTTTCCTCTTTTCTAACATATGCATTTAGTGCTATAAAATTCATTCTTAGCAATGCTTTAGCTATGGCCTACACATGCTGACATGTTGTATTTTCATTTTCATTCAGTTCAATATACATTTTTTTAGTAATCCCAGAAAGTTCTTATTTGACTCATGGATTATTTAGAAGTGTATTTTTAGTTGCCAAGTATTTGGATATTTTCCTATAGTCTTCTTTTTTTTTTTAAAGAATAAGTGGCTCTACATTTATTAAGCTCATGGACATATAAAAAGCTGAATATTTAACATACACAACTTGATGACCTTGGAAATAATTATAAACCCATGAAAATATCACCACAATGGTACTTTTTGACTAACACCATCCTGTTTTCCCCTCCCACCAGCCCTTGGTAGCCCCATTCTACTCTCTGCTTCTATGAGTTTGACTCTCTTAGATTCTTCATATAAGTAGGATCATGTACTATTTTTTTTCATGTCTGGATTATTTCACTTAGCTTAATGCCCTCCAGATTCATCCATGTTATCACAAATGGCAAGATTTCCTTCTTTTTAAAGGCTGAATAATATTCCATTGTATTTAAATACTACATTTTCTTTATCCATCATCCATCAGTGGACATTTAGATTGCCTCCATGTTTTGGCTATTTGAATGGTGCTATCATGAACATGGAAAGCATATATCTCTTCAAGATTCTGATTTCAATTCTTTTGGATATATACCTAGAAGTGGGACTGCTGAATTATACGGTAGCTCTATCTTTAATTTTTTGAAGAACCTCCATACTGTTTTCCATAGTGGTTGTACCAATTTACATCCCCATGAATACTATATAAGGGTTCCCTTTTCTCCACATTCTTACCAGTGCTTATTAGCTTTTGTTTTGATAGTCATCCTAAAAGGTGTTAGGTGGTACCTCACTGGTGTTTTCATTTGCATTTCCTGATGATTAGTGATGTTGAGCATATTTTTATATGCCTGATGGCTATTTGTATATGTTCTTTTGCATTTCCCTGATGATTAGTGATGTTGAGCATATTTTTATATGCCTGATGGCTATTTGTATATGTTCTTTGGAAAAATGTCTATTCAGGGTCTTTGCCTATTTTTTTTTAAAGATTTTATTTATTTATTTGAGAGAGAGAGAGAATGAGAGACAGAGAGCATGAGAGGGAGGAGGGTCAGAGGGAGAAGCAGACTCCCTGCCAAGCAGGGAGCCCGATGTGGGACTCGATCCCGGGACTCCAGGATCATGACCTGAGCCGAAGGCAGTCGCTTAACCAACTGAGCCACCCAGAAGCCCCATGGTCTTTGCCTATTTTTTAATAAGTTGCTTATTTATTTATTTACTTATTTATTTCTTGTTTTTGAGTTGTAGGAGTTCCTTATATATGCAGGCATCATACTTCCTAATTTCAAAATATAGTTGACCCTTGAACAACACTGGTTTGAATTATGCAGGTCCATTTACAAGCAGATTTTTTTCTATAAATACAGTATAGTACTTAGATGTATTCTCTCTTCCTTACGACTTTCTTAATAACATTTTCTTTCCTCTAGTTTATTTTAAGAATATAGTATATAATACCTGTAACATACAAAATATGTGTTAACAGACTGTACGTTATCAGTAAGGCTTCCAATCAATAGTAGGCTATTAGTAGTTAAGTTTTTGGAGAGTCAAAAGTTTTATGTGGATTTTCAATTGTGTGTGGGGTCAGCATTCCTAATTTTTTTTTTTTTTTATTTGACAGAGAGAGAGAGACAGCGAGAGAGGGAACACAAGCTGAAGGCAGATGCTCGACTGAGCCACCCAGGCGCCCCTCAGCATTCCTAATTCTTGCATTGTTCAAGGATCAACTATAAATTACAAAGCTATAGCAATCAAAAAAGTATGATACTTGAACAAAACAGACATATAGGCCAATAGAAGAGAAAACAGAGGCCAGAAATAGACCCATGAATATATAGTCAACTGATTTTCCACAAAGGTGTCAAGGATATACAATGGAGAAAGGAGAGTCTATTTAATAAATGGTGCTAAGGGCACCTGGGTGGCTCAGTTGGTTAAGCGACTGCCTTCGGCTCAGGTCATGATCCTGGAGTCCCTGGATCGAGTCCCACATTGGGCTCCCTGCTCAGCAGGGAGCCTGCTTCTGCCTCTGACCCTCCCCCCTCTCATGTGCTCTCTCTCTCTCATTCTCTCTGTCTCAAATAAAAAAAAAATCTTTAAAATAAATGGTGCTAAAAAACTTAATACTCACATGCAAAAGAATGAAACTGAACCCTTATCTTACACCATCCACAAAAATCACCACAAAATGGAGTAAAGATTTAAATGTAAGACCTAAAATTGTAAAACACATAGGAGAAAACATAAGGAAACGTCTTCTTGACAATGGCCTTGACAACGATTTCTTGAATATGATACCAAAAGCACAGGCAACAAAAGCAAAACAAACAAACAAAAAAACCCAAATACCATTATATCAAACTAAACAGGTTCTGTATAGCAAGGGGAAAAAAATCAACAAAGTGAAAAGGCAGCCTACAGAATAGTAGAAAATATTTGCTATCCATATATCTGATAAAATATTAATATCCTACTGCTTTTTGTTGTTGATTTCTGCTTTATTTGAGAGAATAAAGCTTTGACTAAAAAATGTGTATCCTACTGCTGTTGCATAGAACAGTCTATAAATGTTGATTAGACTCTGTTGGCTGTCAATGATATTGAATTCTCATATAGCTCGCTGATTTGCTGTCTAGAGGTTCTATCAATTATCAAGAATGAAATGTTGAAATATACAATTATAATGGAAGGCTTATGTATTTCTTATTTTAGTTTTATCAGTTTTCACTTCATAAATTTTGCAGCTCTGATGTTTCATGCATATGCATTAAGATTATTGTCTTCTTTGTGGATTAACCCCCTATTATTATATCATTTTACTCCATACTTCAGTAATTTTTTTTGCACTGAAGTCTACTTAAGTGGATATTAATATAGCTACTCATTCTTTCTTTAAAGTTTTCATGTTATACATTTTTTTCAATTATTTACTTTCAACCTTCCTATTCTGTTATATTTCAATTGTATTTTTAGGAAACAACATTTAATTTGATCATGCTTTTAAGTTCATTCTGGCAATTGTTGCCTTTTGATTGGTGAATTAGATTACTCACTTTAATGTAATTACTGATAAGTTAGGGCTTAAGTCTACCATTTTATTTTATTTTTAATATTTTATTTATTTATTTATTTATTTATTTATTTATTTATTTATTTATTTATTTATTTGACAGAGAGAGAGAGCACAAGCAGGGGCAGTGGGAAAGGGAGAAGCAGGCTCCCCACTGAGCAGGGAGCCCAATGCGGTACTCTATCTCAAGACCCTGGGATCATGACTCGAGCTGAAGGCTGATGCTTAACCATCTGAGCCACCCAGGTGCCCCAACCATTTTATTTATTTTTTGTTTTTTGTTTGTAATCTCCTTTTTTTTCCCTATCTCCCTTCCTTTCTGTGTATTACCTGAACATTTTTTAGAATTCCATTTTGATTTCTCTATAGTGTTTGTGTTTGAGTGTACATTTGTATATCTATTGTATAGCATATTGGTGCTTTCTAGATATTACGTAATATATACATAACGACATAGTCTCCTGGTGTCACCATTTTGCCAACTTGAATAAGATACAGAAATTTTATCTCTCTTTATGTCTTTTACCCACCCTCATTTATAGTATAATTAACATAATTAGGTCCTTTACATACATTTATATTAAATCATGCTATAATTATGCTTCAACTGTCAAATTTAATTTAGAAAATTCAAGAGAAGGAAGGCCCTATTGAATTTACTTATATATTTTATGCTCTGTTTTTTTTCCCCTTCCTGATATTTCAAGGTTTTATTTTTTATACTTTCTGTTTATAGAAATTCTTTTAGTCATTCTCTTGGGATAGTTGTGCTGGTGACAAATCCTATTAGCTTCCCTTCATCTAAGAATGTGTTGATTTCCCTTTCATTCCTGAAGGATGTTTTTCCCAGATACAGGTTTCTAACCTGACAGTTCTTTTCTTTCAGCACTTGAAAAGTTTTCTGCATCTTCTTGCCTCATTTTTTTAATGAAAAATCTGCTGTCATTTGAGATAACCTTCCTCCCCCCCCACCCCTGGTAAGGTGATGACCTTTTTCTTTTTTTTTTTTTTTTAATATCTTTTTTTTTTTTTAAAGATTTTATTTATTTATTCATGAGAGACAGAGAGAGAGAGAGAGAGAGAGAGGCAGAGGGAGAAGCAGGCTCCCAAGGAGCAGGAAGCCCGATGCGGGACTCGATCCCAGGACCCTGGGATCATGACCTGAGCCGAAGGCAGACGCTTAACCATCTGAGCCACCCAGGCGCCCGGTGATGACCTTTTTCTACTGATGCTTTATTTTTTTAATTTGTCTTTAGTTTGGGGAAGTTTGACGATGATGCTTTCTTGGAGTGGATTTCCTTGTGTTTGTCCTATATGACATTCACTCAGCTTCTTGACCTTGCACTTTCATGTCTTTTACCACATTTGGGAAGTTTTTGGCTATCATCTCTTCAAATACCTTTTAAACCCCACTCTCTTTCCTCTCCTTCTGGGATTCCAATGGCATAAATTTTAAGATTTTTTTCTTATACTTCCTAAAAAGTTCCTGAGGCCCTATCTCCCTCCACCCCCAATCTATTTCCTGTATTTCATATTGAGTCATTTCCATTGTTCTGTCTTTAATATTTCTTGACTAGTGGGAAAGATGGTGGAGTAGGAAAACTCCTAAGCTTACTTTGTCCCATGGATACAACTAGATAACACCTGTATCATTGTAAATAACCCAGAAAATGACCCAAAGACCAGCAGAATAGACACTCTACACACTTAGCTGTAGGACTGAAGAGGGTGGGAAAGGTGGAGATGCAGTGAAAGCTAAATGGATCAGCATGACTGTTCAGGAGAGAGAAGGGCTCCATGGGTGCAGAGAACAAACAAACCTCATACCAGGCACTTCAGGCACAGGGAACACGCACAAGGAAGATAAATCCCTATAACATTTGGCAGAAAGAATGTTAGGAGAGAACACAGAAAGTACCCTGCAGTTTGGTGCTACTGCATCTCTGGCAAATGCCTTATCTGACACAACTCAAATCCAAGGTGGCCCCAGACTGGCCCATGAACACCACAGGGACCAAACCCTGCCCACAACAGGCAAAGAGAGCCACTGCATATGACGGTACTGAAGGCATAGTGTTTTATCCACAACAGTAAAACACAGGCAACACACACAGGAGATTATCACTGAAATGCCACTGCCAGACTCTGGCAGACCAGTACCCTGGTAAACAGGGTACACTGCACTGCAGGGAACTACAAACTTCTTCTTCATAAGCCACTACTTTCAAGAGAGGGAATGTAGCTGACTTTTCTAACACAGAGAAACACACACAGAAAGTTAGACAAACTGAGGAGACAGAGGAATATGTCCCAAATGAAAGAACAGGACAAAATCACAGCAGGAGAGCTAAATGAAATGGAGATATACTTGATAGAGAATTTAAGTTAATGGTCATAAATATATTCACTGGACTTGAGAAAGAGTAGAGGACCTCAGTGAGATCCCCAACAAAGAGAGAGAAAACAAAACAGAAATCCAGATCCAGGAATCAGAGAGTCCCCAACAACATGAACCCAAGAAGGTCCACACCAAGAAAATAAAATGACAAAAAACAGTGATAAAGAGAGAATGTTAAAAGCAGTAAAAAAGGAGCACCTGGGTGGTTCAGTTGGTTAAGGGTCCAACTCTCAGGGTTGTGAGTTCAAGCCCATGTTGGGCTCCACACTGGGTGTGGAGCCTAAATAGAAGAAAAAATAAATAAATAAGTAAATAAATATAAAAGCAGCAAGAGAAAAGAGAACAGTAACATACAAGGGAAACCCTATAAGGCAATCAGCTGATTTTTTAGCAGAATCTTTGCTGGCCAGAGGGACTGGCATGATATATACAAAACACTGAAAGAAAAAAACAAAAACAAAAAAAAAACTGTGGCCAAGAAAACTCTACTCAGCAAGGCTATGATTCAGAATAGAAAGACAGATAAAGAGTTTCCCAGACAAACAAAAGTTAAGGGAATTCATGATCACTAAAGCAGCCCTACAAAAAATGTTAAAAATAATTCGAGTAGAAAGGCAAGACCACAAGTAGGAGTAAAAAAAGTAGGAAGCATAAAAGCAGTAAAATTAATTATATCTATAAAAATCAGCCAAGGGATGCACAAAATAAAAAGATGTAAAGTATAACACCATATACCTAAAATGGGGGGGGGGGGGAAGAAGAAAAGAATGGGTTAAAACTTAAGCAACAATCAACTGAATATAGACTGCTTAATGCATAAGATGTTATATACAAAGCTAAAGGTAACCACAAATCAAAAACCAGTAATAGATGTGCAAAAAATAAAGAGAAAGGAATCCAAGTATATCAACTAAAAAAGCCAGCAAACCGTAAGAGAAGAGAGCAAGAGAAGAAAGGATCAGAGAACTACAAAAACAAACATAAAACAAGTAAAAAATGGTAATAAGTACATACCTATCAGTAATTACATTGAATGCAAATGGACAAAATAGTCAAAAGACACTGAGTGATGGAATCCATTTATCATGCAAATGGATGTGAAAAGAAAGCTAGGGTAGCAATACTTATACAGGACAAAACAGACTTTAAAACAAAGACTGCAACAAGAGACAAAGAAGGACTCTATATAATCACAAAGGGACCAACTCAACAGGAAGATAGAACAACTGTAAAAAATTTATGCACCCAATATGGGAGGATCCAAATACATAAAGAAGCGACTAACAAACATAAAGGAAGTAATCGATAGTAATACAATAATAGTAGGGGACTTTAACACATCATCTACATCAGTGTAGAGATCATCCAAACAGAAAATCAACAAGGAAACAGTGACTTTGAATGACACATTGGACCAATGGACCCAACAGATGTATTCATAACATTCCATCTTAAAACAGCAGAATATACGGGCGCCTGGGTGGCTCAGTTGGTTAAGCGACTGCCTTCGGCTCAGGTCATGATCCTGGAGACCCGGGATCGAGTCCCACATCGGGCTCCCTGCTCTGCAGGGAGTCTGCTTCTCCCTCTGCCCTCTTCCCTCTCGTGCTCTCTGTCTCTCATTCTCTCTCTCTCAAATAAATAAATAAAATCTTTAAAAAAAAAAAAAAACAGCAGAATATACATTCTTTTCAAGTGCCCATGAATAGATCACATATTAGGCCACAAAATAAGGCAACAAATTAAAAAAGATTGAAGTTGTACCATGAATCTTTTCTGACTACAACTCTGTGAAACTAGAAATCAACCACAAGAAAAAATCTGGAAAGAACACAAATCCATGGAAGTTAAATAACATGCCACTAAACAATGAATGAATTAACCAAGAAATCAAAGAGGAAATTATAAACACTAAATGGAGACAAATGAAAATGAAAACACAATAGTATAAATTCTTTGTGATGCAACAAAAGCTGTTCTAAAAGGGAAGTTTACAGCAATACAGGCCTACCTCAAAAAGCAATAAAAATCTGACATAAACAACCTAACCTTACATCTAACAGGTCTAGAAAAAGAACAAAACCCAAAGCCACCAGTAGGAAGGAAATAATAAAGATTGGAGCAGAAATGAACAAAAAAGAAACCAAAATACAATATAACAGATCAATAAAACCAGGACCTGGTTCTTTGAAAAGATCAACAAAATTGATAAATCTTTAGCTAGCTTCATTAAAAAAAAAAAAGAAGAAGAAGAGGGAGAGATAGAGGACAGCAAAGTACACAATCAACAAAACTAAAAGGCAAACTACTAAATGAATGGGAGAAGATATTTGTAAATTACATACTGGGTTAGGGTTAGTATCTATAATATATATATATAGAACTTATACAACTCCACACCAAAAAAACAAAACAAAACAAATAATCCAATTAAAAAATGGCAGAAGATGTTAACAGACATTTCTCCAAAGAAGACATGCATATAGCCAACAGACACATGAGAAGATGCTCAACATCGCTCCTCATCTGGGAAATGCAAATCAAAACCACAATGAGATATCACCCGATACATATCAGAATGGCAAAAAAAAAAAAACAAAAACAAAAACAAGAAAGAACAAGTGTTGGTGAGGATGTAAAGAAAAAGGAACTCATCATGCACTGTTAGTAGGAATGCAAACTGGTGCAGCCACTGTGAAAAACAGTATGGAGTTTCCTCAAAAAAGTAAAAATAGAATTACTATATGATCCAGTAATTCTACTACTAGATATTTACCCAAAATATACAAAAACACTAATTTGAAAAGATATATGCACCCCTATGTTAATAGTAGCATTATTTACAATAGGCAAATTATGGAAGCAGCCCAAGTGTCCATCATTAGATAAATGGATAAAGAAGTGGTATATACATATATAATGGAATATTACTCAGTCATAAAAAAGAATGAAATCTTGCTATTTGCAACAACATGGATGGGTCTAGCAGGTATAATATTAAGTGAAAGAAGTTAGAGAAAGACAAATACACATGATTTCACTTACATGTTGAATTTAAGAAACAAAACAAAGAAAATGTACTGCAGAAAAAAAAAAAAGACAAACCAAAAAACAGACTCTTAACTATAGAGAACAAAGTGAGGGTTGCCAGAGGGGAGGTAGGGGCGGGGGATGGGTGAAATAGATGAGGTGATTAAAAGTACTCATCATGATGAGCACTGACTAATGTATAGAATTATTGAATCACTATATTGTACAACTGAAACTAATAGAACACTATGTTAACTATACTAGAATTAAAAAAAAAAAAAGATTTCTGATTCTTTCTTCTATTCCCCCCACTCTGTGGGAATAAGACCACCTATTGGTTTTTGTTGTTGTTGTAACTATACATTTTACATCTAAATTTCCATTTGGTTTTCCTTGTATCTTCTATTTCTTAACTGAGACATCCTATTTACTTGCTAAGATATTTTATTTTTTCATTTGTTTCAAACATATTTGTAATTGTTGAAACATTTATTATGACTGTTTTAATGTCTTTGTCAGGCAATACCAACATTCTGTTATATAACCGTTGGCATCAATTGATTGTCCTTTGTCAATGACTTGGTGATATTGGTTCTTGGTATGATAAATGAACATTTAGTGGCAATAGTTAATATATTTATAACTGGTAAATACAACAACAGGACTGGCTCTTAAAAATATACTGCTGACTGATAAAATGTGGGAAACAGATTGCAATACAGTATAAGCCTATTTACATAAAGTAAGAACACATGGAAACAAAAATGTGCTTGCTATAAGAATTTATAAAAATATAATGCTAAACATTAAGCCCATTAGAAATAGCCATGTTGTAATTGAAGAGGATGGGATTTTAAAAATATGGCTTCAAAAGGAACAAATAGGTGGAAAATGAAATATAACTAATTTTGAAAAATGGTTAGGAGTGGCAGTGTAAGAACCTACAATATTCTCATGTACTGCAACTGGATCAGTATTATTTACAATGATAGCTCAAGAAAGCTTGATGTAAACTTATTATTTAGAGATATGAAAGTAACCATCAAGTCTGTACTGAAACAAGAAAAATTTTTTAAAAATAAAACAAGGAAAGTGGTGGAGAAGACTAAGGCTCATCACTGCTGTTTTTCCTTACAGAGCTTTTGTGGGTTTTTTTTCATTTTTACTATTTGAATCTATCAATTTTATAGATTTTATTTCAGCAAATTTGATTTAATTTAGTAAATTAATTGATGCTTTCATAACCATGTATCTATTACCTGGAGAGCTGTCTAGTATTTAGTAATGGGCAGGACATTACTAAAAACAAAACCAGAATATTAATTTTATAGGAGGATATAATTTACTTTAGCAGCTCCAAGGTGCTGTGCTGATATTTAATAAATAATTTAATAATGATTTACTGGGGATCTACTATGCATTGTGCCCCTTTTAGGTCCTGGGGTCACAGCAATGTATCCAAGAGGCAGGGTTCCTGCCTTATTATCAAAACAATAGCCAAGGCTTGAATTATTCAGATAATCAAAATAATTCATTTTATATTTCTAGTGTTGATCTTCTTTCTGTGGTGTACTAAAGATAACATATCTTACTTAAAAATCCCATTGTATCCACAATGGATTACGCAGTAAAGACTCGTCATGTGGAACATTTCATTAGGAAAGAACTGTCAATTCTTACACACTAAATGACATTTCATGTTTCACAATCACCTCAATGATTCTGTTTTCCTGCAGTGTTTTATTAGCCAGATGTCATCTTTTAAAGTGTCAGAAAAAAAGGAAATGTAAGGACATAACAAAATGTACTGCAGAATTTTTTTTTTTTAAAGATTTTATTTATTCATCTGAGACACAGAGATACAGAGAGAGAGCATGAGCAGGGGAGAGGCAGAGGGAGAGGGAGAAGCAGGCTCCCCGCTGAGCCAGGAGCCCAATGCGGGGCTCGATCCCAGGACCCTGGGATCATGACCTGAGCTGAAGGCAGATGCTTAACCATCTGAGCCACCCAGGTGCCCCGTGTACTGCAGACTTTTAAAACAAGTGCAGGTCTTTGTTTAGGTTAACATTAGTATCTGATTTCAGCTCCCAGATTTTGTTGTATGGTTTTTTAATAATTATTTTTCTTTCTTACGTTATCTTCACTGATGTTTTAACAAGGTATATTTACTAAAGGCAAGTTCTCCTATGTAAAACCTACTACAATTAATTTTACTTTAAAACCTTGTTTTCTATGGTGTTATAAAATGACCAATCAAAAGGTTAATAATATAAACTTGAAAAGAAAATCTCTTCTTTGAGATAATGCTTAATGCACCCCCTAAATTTTCCCCCTATAAATATTATTAGATTATTCAAACAATTATATATTATATAATATTTGCAATATTTAAATTAGAAATACACAGGTTATTGTATGGGGATATCAACCTAATCTTGCACAAGTTCCCACTCACAAATCTAGGAATATACCCAAAGGCAGTGTAAGCAACAACTCTGATGACGGCTATTTAGGATTAGTAAAAATTATTTAATTATTATTACTATTAAATAATAAGTTATTGTAATTTAAATTATTAAATTATTTAAATTAGTAAAAATTATTTGAAAATATTTTTTGTTTTTACCAACATGGTAGATTATTTACTAGACCTATATTATTGTGGGAAACAAAAAAATGAATAAAATATTTTTTTAAGCATGTAAGCAAAATGAGCAAGCAAGAAATCACAGAAATCTAAGAGAAAAAGAGAAAGGAGGACCTCAGAGGAATGCACAGTTGAACTCTGAGGTTGAGATATTGCTAAAGCAAAGGATCATTTTTCAGTAATTACAGTGACTTAGAGTAAGGAAAACTGGAGGCAAAGCAGAGAGCTTTCCCCAGGTAAGGAGTCTGACAGATTTTCTAGAGCCACCCTCCTCCATCTACCATAAGCTAGGGGCCCAAGAGGGCTAAAACATTAGTGCAATGATCAACTAGTAGTAGTGTAGGAAGTTACTTCCTTAAACTGAAAATGAGTATCTACAAACAAACATTGGTTAAATATCTTAACCAGTATAACCATATAGATAAATGTAATGAGATTTATAAACTTTGGAAAAAATTGGTAAATTTGCCATTATTATTTGAATATCTTATCTCATAAAACCTTCAAGAGCATCTATAGAAAACATTTTAGAAATAATAAGAGTTTGGCAAAATTTCGACTTAGGAGATTGGCATGAAAAAATTTCTACACTCCACCAATAACAAATGAGAAAAAGCAATAACATCTCTATGAATAAATCTAACAAAATATGTTCAAGACATTTATGGAAAAAATGATGAAACATTATTAAAGCCAAAATAAATAAACCCTGAAAAAGAGTTTATCATATTTGGATTGGAAGATTCTCTATTGGAAAAGATGTCAATTTTCTTTAAATTAATATGCAATGCAATTTCTTTCAAAATCATAATACAATTTTTATAAGCTCAACAAACTAACCTTAAAATCAATATTCAATATGATATAATTAATATCCAATAACCATGAAGAAAATTGTGAAAAAAGAAAAAAAAGGGAAGAATTTTTCTGACTAAAACATAAAGTAATTGAAGACACCATTGTATTTTTTAAAGAGATAGACAAATAGCTCAAAGGAATAAAATAGCCAAAAAACAGACTGAAGCATATATGAGACTTTGATACGCAACTGGGTAAACCTTAAAATCAGAGGAGATAAGACAGTCTCTCTGAAAAACCATGTTGGGCAGTTCCGTTTTCATAAGAAAATAAAGTAAAATAATATCTTTATCTCTCCCCTCTTCCCTGTCTCTCCATGCTTAATTGTAGAAACCAAACTTAAATACTATTAAAACTTTTGGAAACAAATATAATGAATCTTATATTAATGGATCTTATTTCTTCAGTGTGGAAAGGGATTTCTAAAATAAGATATAAAAAGTAGAGTAAAATGAGAGATAAGGATATTAATATTCATATCAGATATTATTTTAGAAAAAAAGGCTTAATATTCCCTTGCTACAAAGTATGGTTGCCATGAAAACATGTCTCAAATCACAGATGGCAGGAAGCATAATTGACCAACACCCCCAGATACTGTCATCTGAAATCTGTCACCCAGTTCATGATGAGGCTGTATTTCTCGCAGGCTTCTCCAGCCAATGACTAAGCAGAGCAAAATACTAGGGTGATGCATTCTTGAAGACAGTGGACTCCAAGGAGAACTCATGCGGCTTGAGCACTCTCGACCGTTTTTGCCAAAACATTCTTAGAATTTCTCCACAGTCCCAATCCTTTTCCTACTCAACCTTCTTTCTGTCTTACCTCCTCTGAATTAGACCCACCTGCTGGTTTGACAGGTCTCCCAGCCTCTTTGATTCTGTGCCAAGCTTTTCTTCATACTTATTTTCTCCTCTTGTATAGCAAATCTCACTTTTGTGTCTGATTCTCAAAGCACATGAATTAGTACAGTGTGGCAAATACCAAGAAAGAAAAGCAGAGGTACAAGAAGAATGACAGAAATATTTAACATCTAGACAACTTCTGTCTATAAGATGTAATAGGAAATACATGTGCACAAATGGATCACAGAAGCATGATATGCCTTGCATATTCATGGGAAAAAACCCAACTATCATAAATATAATCACCTGTATCAGCAGATGGCCAACTTAAAAAATGAGTAGGTAGGAAATATTTTCATTTTCTTCCACCAAGTTGCAAAATTGAGAGTGTTATATAATAGGTTCTTAGAAAGCCATTTAAAATGTAACCATTTAAAAATGTAAAATCATTTTAGTTCCAGGCTCAAAGAAGAGGAAGAGGAAGAAGAAGAAGGAGGAGGAGGGGGAAAAGTAAAGAGGATGGAGGAAGAGGAAGTAGAGGAGGAAGAAGGAGAAGAGAAAAATACAATGATTTTGCTATGACAACAATTACCTAGATTTTGACTCTGGCTAACCCATGACAAGGGTAAGACTAGTCCAGCCTCTGAATTCAGAACTTTGTTTGTGTACCCCTAAAAAATTTTGAAAAACTGCATCCATTTGTACATGTTTAGGATGACTCTTAAAGTTTTCATCTTAAGTTTAACAAAGGATATAATTACAGCAAAATTATATTGTACCTGTGTTTTAAGTATGCTTTTATTAAAAATTCAGAGCTGTAGGTTTAGATCATACAATTTATGGAAAATGTATGTCTAAAAACCCAAATAACAAAGCTAATCTTATCTTTCACAAATTCAGACTCACTTCATATCAGCAAAGAAGACTTTCTTTTTTGTTGTAAATATCATGATAAGAATCAGTACCATTAAACCTATCTCAGTTCTGGGGTGTCTGGCTGGCTCAGTTGGAAAAGTGTGCTACTCCTGATGTCAGAGTCATGAGTTCAAGCCCCACGTTGGGTGTAGAGGTTATTTAAATAAATAAAACTTTAAAAAACACCCATCTCAGTTTTGATTTTCAATTCTAAGACATATAAGTATAAAGATGGGTAAATGGATATAGAAATGAGAAGTGGGCACATGCACAGATAATTGCTAGATAGAGAGGCAGGCAGGCACACAGGCAGGAAAGACATTTGCCCCAGAGTTTTTTATACTCTGGAACTGTGCCACAATAGGATGTGGAATGGGTGGGTGAGAGTTAACCCTTTTCCTCTGAAAAGCTGTGGCAGGAGGGTTCTGATGAGAGACTGGTGAGAAAAAGCCACACGGATCTGCTAGGTCATAATAGTTTTGGAAAGGGTACATATAGAATTTCATGATCTGGAAGATAATATCTTCCAGCTCTGCTGAGGTACCCAAAAGTAGGTGATTACCTCCGTGGTTACAAATACCCTAATTTGAAGACCACTAGTCTAAGACCCCAAATGCTCCATTTACAACAATAATAGTTCAACACAAAAAGTGTTTGGTAGTGATGGTAGTATTGGTTTGAATAAATATGTAACTCCAAGCTTACAAATTTAGGAAATTCTGTGACACTGCACACCTGTTGTTACTCTCCGTCATCTGGTTTCAGACTGGACATTTGCATGGCTTGAATTTCTCTGCTATCAGCCTTCTGCAAGGATTAGTCCTTACACTGGGACATGGCAGAGTTCACTCCACTGGCAATGCCTGTGATTTATAGTGACGGCTTACTAATTGCTTAACTTCTTCTCCCTACTTGAAAGCTCCAAGGAGACATGAGACCAGTCTGAGAAAACCATGGGAGGTCAAAAGAAAAATATGATTTCCCACCTCTTATATGGATTTAAACATTCAAATGCAAAGTTAAATTAGGATTTTTTGAAATGAATTTTTCTGCAAAAGTAATCACTGAAAGCATAGTAATATGCTTTCATTATATGTAATACAAGTTATCATATGTGGTTTAAAAAGTAATAAAAATAAATTAGTTCTCACCTGAGTAATATAGCACACTATAAGATGCAAGATGTTTTTCTTCAGTTCTGTTACAGTTGATATAGCAAGTAACTCTCCTCTGAACATTTACTAAGGACCCCTTCTAATGAAATAAACAGAGTTTAAAACCCTGAAGACCTGGGGGCGCCTGGGTGGCTCAGTCAGTTAAGCATCCAACTCTTAATTTTGGCTCAGGTCATGATCTCAGGGTTGTGAGACTGAGCCCCACGTCACGCTCTATGCCGGGCGTGGAGTCTGATTAAGATTCTCTCTCTCCCAGGGTGTCTGGGTGGCTCAGTCAGTTAAATGTCTGCCTTAGGCTCAGGTCATGATCCTAGGGTCCTGGGATCCAACCCTGCATCGGGGGGGGGGGGGGGGGTCCCTGCTCAGCAGGGAACCTGCTTCTCCCTCTCCCTCTGCAGCTCCCCCTACTTGTGTGCTCTCTCTCTCTCTCTCAAATAAATAAATGAAATCTTTAAAGAACAATTCTCTCTCCCTCTCTCTCTGCTCCTCCCCCCTCAAAAAAAGTAAAGTTTATAAAACCCTAAAGACCTGAATATGAGTGAAAAATACAAGAAAAAAACATCGTTGGAGTTACAATGTACAAAGTAACAAAATGTTTTGATAAAACCTACCAGTAAATGTGATAGAAGATGAGTAGAGGACTCCCCAGTCTCATGAGCTGAAACATCATTTTACAATGGGATTGATGCTTCTCTAACAATGCAGTTTGCAGGAAGTACCCCAAACAAACACACCAGATACCACTACTGGTTCAAGGACAGTCAAATAGGTATTAATACCCAGCATCTCACAGAAACCTGGGTAAGCGTAAAGCTATTAATGGTCTAATTTCTTTCTTTTAAAAATAAATTGTGGGAACACACACACACACACACACACACACGTGTAATTCACCTCTTTTATATAATCTAATCTTCAGTACTTACTAAGCATTATATATATGCCTTATCATATTTAAGTACCCACTGTGTGTGTACATTTTTATGTACTCTTAGAAAACATGCTCTTCCTGTTTTACTCACGTGAATTCAGGTTAACATATATTCTAATAGGACAGCTTATAAAGAAATTCCTAGCAGAAAATAGCTATTTTCACCTTTGTATATTTTAAAAGGCATGCCTGAATGGTTTACTGAGATATAAAAGTACATAAAAGCTTTATTAGTGTTTTATTAAGGGACTAGAGGCATAAAAAATAAGTGACTTCCCTGGTGCTACTCTATAAATAAAAGTGATCTCCCTGGTAATAAATGATCTCTCTGCTCCTTTTGTGGCCTTGCTTCTCAGTCTTTGATTACAACCAACCACTTGGGATTGCATTGCAATCAGCACAACACAGATTCTGGTCCAATCTGTTTCTAAAAGACTTTGCCTTTTTAGTGAAGAACTTACACAGGAGATCTTGTCGTTTTGGTCCCTTTAAAGTTCTCCACTCCTGGTTGAATTTGTGTCTCTGGAAACTGGGCATTTTGGAATGCTTCCTTGGACCAGGCAATGCCTGGGGAAAGATTATTTGAAATGGGACTTCTCTAGAGACTTGATACATCAATCTGCATGCGACACATTAAGCAATGCTGTTCAGAATGTCCACACACACACACACACACACACACACAACTAGAAATTATTAATGCATGAAAAATGGAAAATAGGTTCAATAGAAAGAGTCCCTTATCTAACAAATGATGTGCTTTCAAAGCACATTAAAATCCTACAAATCTTAACAGGACTGGTTTATTAGAGAACAGTTGCTTTGCTTCTGGAATCATTGTTTCAGAGGCAAAGTGTATCTCATTTCGCTTGCGATTTTATAATGAGATTCAAACCAACATTAAAGAGTGGCATATTTGTTTTCTGAAGGATATTCCCCAGGCATGCCCAAAGCCAGGCTGGCTTCCTGTCTATGCCATTGTTTGCACATTTTGTAAATATCATTTGAGTTTTTCTGTATCCTATCATAAACTCCCAAATTCCAAATGACCTCCCAAATATACCATACCACAAATGCTGCTTTAATATCTTGGAAGACACACTTTGGGGATTAAAAAAACAACTCTCTTCAACAAAGGTCACCTAAACACCATCTTCAAAAAGGGAAGACATTTCTACTGTCTATTCTATCTCCATTTTGATTGTAGGCTGCCTGCTGCCTACTTTGCATTCTGTTCTCTAAAAGGCTTATTAATGGGGTCTAGAGGGAGGCTGTCAGAAATGGCAGACTGAATCAAGGGATTTTCCTTCAACATCCAAATGACACACTGAAGCTGGAGAATTAAACAGATGACTAACCAGTGCCCTTTTGTCTGACAATGAAGGTGGGTTTGCCAACTTGCAAACCAATGACTGACATTTGGGTGGATTAAACCATCCTGCTATTGTACTGCTAGTTTATAATCACTACTGCTTTCTTGATCTCAAGTGCCTCAGCAAAAGCCTCCTCAGTTCTTAGAGTCATGTTTGTAGAAACCCTCAGCTGAGCTTTTGCTATAAACATTTATCTACCAAGAAGCAGTGTTCTGACACTAACTGAGAAGAAGCGTTGGCTTCTAGGTATTTAATTAAAACATTAAGGGAAAAAGCTTTCATGTCAACATTCACAAGTACTTTCCTATAGCGGAGGGTTGCTGTAATTGAGTTTCCCTGCAAATGCATTCCTCCCCTCCGCAGCCTTCTCTGAGAGCAGCAATAGCTTGAGGTTCACTTTGCTTCATGCTGTTAGTTGTGGCTTTGAGACTTTGCCCCATGCTGTCACTTTCCTGATTCTCTCAATCTGGTTGTTAGCTTTAATTTCTAAAATCAAGATTGGATGGCAACAAGGGGCTTTAATGAAGAGTGAAAAAGTCATTTGTTAAACAGCATTAAGAATTCTTATTTGCACTGCTGTATAATGTGGTCAAGCCAAATGCTTTCTGCTTTTATGAATCATCCAATTTCCTTTGCCACATAATTAATGTTAATAAGGAGAAGGCATTGTATAGGAACTAAATTCATCATAATGGATGCTGGCTCTAGGTGTAGGTTCCTGGGGTGCCACCATTTTCATTTTGAGGTACTCTGAGAACCATTTATTGTAAGGAAGGACACGGAGAACAAATCATACATGGTCATTTGATTGTTGACAAAGTTCATATAACAGAAGTACTTAGTTTTCCTTAAAAGTTGCATTTTTCAGTGAAAAGATAGTAAAAAGATATCTAGTAATGCCATATTAGTGCACCTTTCTGAAAAGTATCATTTCTAAAAGCACATTTTTAAGCTACTCTGTGCCTTGGACCATTGAATGTAATAAAGGGAGATTGCCCATGCAATTCTCTTCAAGGCATCAAGTCAATTGAGAGAAGAAGCTTTATTCTCCTTTCATAAAATGGAAAGGTTAGATTTCACAAAACATCTTGAACCAATCAAGATGGTAGCAGCCAAGTGTTGCAGGAAAGATGCAAAAGTAGTTATGGCATCTCTATTAAACTCATGTTCTACATTCAAATGTAAAACATTTATGGGGTTCAGGATATTTGAAAGAGTTCACTCTTTTAAACATCACATGGCTACAGTTTTACTTCAACCTCATAATTTAGAATAGTCAGCTTTACCTAATTGATATGAACAAGTTGACATGTCAATTAAACAAGTACCTGTTGAGGACTTGTTCAATTGGTAGCACTGTACTAATAAGTGGAAATACACCAAAAAATGTAAATATACCAAAAAATCACATAAAGCCCAACTATGGGAACTATTTTTTCTTAAAAGAGAAAAATATTTTTTGAAAACTTAAATAAAAATGCAGGCCATGTGTATGTACTAAAGTAAGCACTGTGGTCAATAAAGTAACAGCATTATAGCAGGCGAAATGCGGATACAGTGGTATGCCAGGCTGCATTCCTCTTAGTTTCTGCAGTCCTTTTAGTTCATGCAATAAGTAGAGTCCTCGGCCAGTTCAAAACTTGAACAAGTAAGAATCAAGTCTGCCTTGACTATAGTAACACTCTGACTGGTTCCCTGGCATTTCCTTTGGTATCTGAGTCCCTGCCTCATTGGACTGCCATTTACTTGATTTCTTTTTTTTTTTTTTTTTAAAGATTTTATTTATTTATTTGACAGAGAGAGAGACACAGCGAGAGAGGGAACACAAGCAGGGAGAGTGGGAGAGGAAGCAGGCTTCCCGCGGAGCAGGGAGCCCGATGCGGGGCTCGATCCCAGGACCCTGGGATCATGACCTGAGCCAAAGGCAGACGCTTAACGACTGAGCCACCCAGGCGCCCCCATTTACTTGATTTCTAAAATTGCTTTCCTACCAGACTCTCCTTGGTCTTGACCTGAATCCTGTTCTTAAGGCAGACACTTTTCTATGTTTTGTACAGCCATGATAATGGCAAATACCTGCCTACTTCCTTCAGCATTCTTCTCACTTGTCAGGATTCCTGCCTACTTTTTTGCCTTATTTTCCTGTGTCCTCCTACCCCCTTGGATGTCTGTTTATTGCTTACTGATACATGTCTTAGTGAGTGTCAAACCTACCTGACTTACTACCAATAAAATCTATAATGAGTATGACCTATTCCCCACAATACATGTTTATTTTGGTCCATCACACTGGCAATTTATCTGAAAAGGGCAATCTATAGTATATGCCTTCCAATATATTATCCTTCAGTGCTTTCCCCCTAGGACAGGACATGAAACAGAACCACTTGGGATAAAAGAAGTTTCAATGAGAGCATTTTGCTTGACATTATTCTATCTGTTCTCAAGGAAAGTAAATTTCCCAGTGGCTTACCCACTTCAACACCAGTCTGTCTATTAACTACCATTCTTGACATCTATCCCATTATCTAGCCACTTGTCTGTACTTACTTATTTTTGGCTATTAAACTATCCCTTTAGAATTCAGTGCAATTCAACAAACACTGATTAAACACCTACCATGTGCAGGCACCATGCTAAGTGCTGGAAATACAAAGATGAAAGTATTGTCCTTGATTCTGCAAAAGTTCTCATTTAATGAATACAGCCCTATCAAATCTGGAATTAACTCACTTACTACTCTCTTGATCTTGGCAACCACTTTTGCTCCCACACCAGTGGCAAACTGACACCTTCACTAGTAAATAACCAACATATGATTCAACTTTCAAAAAGGAAATTCCAGACTCCTTTCTTGAGTATTTCCATGATGAATTCCCTGTGCAAGAGCTTGGAATATTAAGATTCATTTTAATCAGCTAGTGGGAATGATATTTAGAGATTATGAAACTGATACAAAAGCTAAGTACAACATAATACTCACTTATTTTAAGCAAATTTTTATTGTCCTATACAACGTAAGACTGTACTACTCAAAGACACCCAACTGAATAAAGACCCAGGAGATGAAACCTAGTGTGTATTCTGCTCTCCACTATATGCACCCTGGCTGTAACTGCATCTGACCAGAAAGGGCATTTTTTTCTAATTTATCGACCAATAACTTGTTTCCTAATTTGTCCAAAGAGGCGTAAAAGCAAACAGTACACGAAGCCTAATGACTACTGCTTAGTTCTTTAGTATTCTTAACAGTCAAAAATTCCAAAAAGATGATTTACATTTGCTGTCTCCATGTCCTCATTTCCTATTCATTCATAACCCACTCCATTCTGGGTTCTATGCCCATCACTTGACCGAAATTACAAGTCCCATCATTGGTCTTTATGTTGCAAGATTTAATGGACACTCTTCTATGTGGACCTAACTTAAAATATTGCCACTGGGGATGGTTAGCCATTCTTTCAAAAAAAAAAAAAAAAGTTCTCACTTTAATCTGGGAGGCCATATTCTCCTGGTTTTTCCTTCTATCTCCCTGACTGCCCTTTCTCAGTCTCCTTGTTGGCTAATTTCCCTCCACTTATACTCAAAATATTTTACACATTTAGTAATCCATATTGAGTGCTCTTTTTTCCCCCATTTTCTCCATGTACACTATTCTCCATAGGTATATCAGTTCTGTGGGTTTTTTAAGTAGCATCAACATGTTCCCAATTTATATTCCAAATTTATAACTGTAGTTATAGAGTTCCAAAGTTATATATCTAAGCAAGGCCTCTCCTCTGACTCTATTCTCCCCATCTCCAACTAATTAGGCATATAGCAAGTAAAGACTGTTCCCATTTTCTAGGGTCATCAGTGCCATCCTCTGGGGTAAGAGAATCTCCACTCCCTCTGTGCTGATACAATGTAAGGTTTCAAAGAGATCAGCAAAGCACTTATGCAGAAACTGTTGGAGACTTTGCTAAATTAAAATACCCCACCTAGATCTGTATTTTGTCTTTATTGCTCATATGATCTTCTTCACAAAATGGTTTTCAGTGTAGTTAAGTTTCTTCATTTCACTACCTTTTTTGAAGGTCCAAGATATCAGGAAATACTTGTCATCCACATTTGTCTTTTCTATATGCTCTACAATACTTAGAACGGTGGATCTCAACTGTTATTGAACATCAGAAATCCTATGAAGCTTTAAAAAAATCAGAGCATTATCTCACCCCCCCAAAACTCTGATGTACTAAGTCTAAAGTGGCAGTCATGCATCCCTATTATTAAGGTTTCATCTTAAATGTTCTCAATGGATGAATGGAGTAAGAAAATCATAGAATATTATACAACCTTAAAAAAGAAGGGACTCATGCCACTTGTGACAATATGGATAAATCTGGAGGACATTATGTTAGGTGAAATAAGCCAGACACAGAAAGACAAATAACACATGATTCCACTTATATGAGATATCTAAAATAGTCACACTTACAGATGCAGAGAATAGAATGGTGGTTACCAGCTGCTAGGGGGTGGAAGAAATGGGAAGATGTTGGCCAATAAATATAAAGTTTGAATTATACAAGATGAATAAGTTTTAGCAATCTAATGTGTGGCAGTGTGATTATAGTTAACAATACTGTACTGTATATTTAAGTTTGCTAAGAGGGTAGATCTTAAATATTCTTACCACACACATACACACACACACACACACACACACACAAAATAAAGGAAATGGTAATGGTGTGAGGTGATGGATATGTTTATTTGTGTGAGATATATATGTGTATTATATATATATAGTCTGAGATATTTATACTCACACATTATATATATATACATATATATATATATTACATATATAATGAAACAATCACCACAATAACCATCACATCTAGTTTCCTAGATGATTCAGGATACAGCCAGAGTTGCCAAGCCCTGGGGTAGAAGAGTTAGAAGAGTAGATGCTCAAAAACATTTATTGAATAAACCAATCAATATTTTTCAACAGTCACAGTAAAATAATTAATCACATTAGTATTATTTAAACAGTTGCCTTTTTTCCAAAGCACAAAATAAATAAGTGTTGATGTACTTGGCAAAAGACCATACACCTCAGTACTATTTTGAAAAAAAAAAAAAAGAAACAGAAAAGCCTTTGCGGTTTTTTTTCCAACAAACATAAACAGGCTGTGATTGCAGTATCCAAAATTAATAACAAGTACAAAACCCACTTAATGGGAGACCAATTGATTTGGGGTCCTTTTCATTCAGAAGTAGGCATAAATTAACTTACATGATATTGTGCCAATAAATAAGGTGGTAATTTTGATCTAAAATGTGATTACTTTTAGCCTAGGAAAGCTTACCCTAAAAAAGGAGATCAATATTGTTTGTATGAAAGAAAAGGAAAAGTATATTTTAATTCATTTACTCAATGTATTCATTCTAAAATATTTAACATGAATTTTGTAAACATCTTAGGTAGAGGAAATCTCAGAAGACATGGGAATAATTTGATGAAAATAGATTTATTTTTCTCAGCTACCTCTGAACTATGTCATTGTTAACTCTTACTTTTAACCCTAATTGAAGAGATCTATGTGAATTCCCTGTATAAAGTGATTTTTTTCATTCAATAGTGACATACACCACCTCCCTTGAAGAATTAATTAACCCAAAAAGGTAGACTGAAAAGAATCTACCATAATTTACATGTGTAATGTAATTCCCTAGGATGCAATTTTGTACCAGAAAATAGGTAATTTCCTTATTACTGTGAATTACTATGAATTTTAATAGCCAAAGAAATCATGAGTTGTTTCGAATCTTATTTGGAAGAAAGTTCCCTAGGAGTTACTACTGCCCTGCCATATGCCAAATATCACTCCATTTCCCGATGTACACAGGGAGTGCTTTACTGTTTGTTAATAGTATTGCTCTTAATTGTTGATATTGATCCTAGTACAGCAAATAGAAATTAGAGACAAGAACTTCTGAACAACGCTTGAAGAAAACTGGGGCAACAGTAGGAAGGTATTAGTGTCCATTTCTTACCTGCTCCCACCTTATAGGTTTTCTTTCCAGATGACTAGAACCCTGGTGTTACCAAAAGGTTTAGACATCTACTCCAGAAAAAAACATATATAAAGCCCTTTTTTTTATTATCTTGCCCTTCAAAATGTCTGAAATATATCTGTTGTAGGAGTCATAAATCTCAATTTATTATTTAAAAAGTTCACTTCCTTTCTGTTTTTTTCCCTTTTTTGTTTACTGTTTATCATTATTTCCTCAACCGAAATTATATTAGAATTTTTAAATTTTTAATGGTTAATAGATTAAATTAGTCAATAAAAATAGAAAAGTACCAACATATAAAAACAGGTGTTTTAAAATACAGGCCATTCAGTCTGTGAAGTTGTACATACATAAATGTACACACACACACACACACTCACTCACTCACTCACACCATGCAAGAGTCCCCAAATATTCAAAGTTTTGGCATTTTTCAGAACTATATTACCCATATTAGAATCCAAGAGTCTAATAATCTTGATGTCAGTAGTTTGAAATTCTAGTCACATATGAGATTTGTTAAAATAGCTATTCTTTTTAAATATTTTCCTCAAAAAGAGGTTTTACTTTTAGGGTTTAGAAATGGATTCCTGTGCCCACAATGACTATAGAGGGCACGCTGAAAAGCATATCCCAGTGGAAACCCCTTTGCCTGATAGGGACTGCCTAAATGTTTAATGACATTAGCTCCTTGCAAACGACATTCATTTCCTGCATATGCAAATTTTCTTAATGTGAACCCCCCCATAACAGGTAGAATGTATAAAGTTAATGAAGCCATGTAATTACAATCACTATGGTGACTGCAGTCCCCTGAGAACAATAATGCGATAATATACATGAGTTTTGACTTTCTTTGGAAACAACAGCTTATAATTTGAAAATAGTAAAATATTTTCATTATCGTCCTCTAACTCCTAAGGCAAAAGCAGGTACAAATAGACTATGTTCTTTATTAACTGAAAATAAAATGATAAGAGAAAGCAAAAATACAATGTTAGTAATTGTTTATTTTCAATTTTCAATGCCTTCATTTGGCTTCATTTTAAAGCCTTTTTTTTTTTCCATTTAATCAGGAAAACGCCAAGGCCTTTGGAGTCAGATTATTTTTCTTAAATCCTGATCTTGTGAATCCCAGGGAGGCTACGTAACTAGTGTTTATTGTTATTGTGGTAAGATGACATGACTAGTAATTTTCAATGGGATAACAAAGTCCTCAAATATTTCTCAGTGATTTGAGAAGCCTGGGAGGGGGAGTGAAAGGATGATTCTTAGGAATCCTTGCTGTGTTGATTTGTTTTCATTATAACTATTTCATGTTTTCTGAAAGAACAGGAAGCAAATACATAATACAGTAGAAAGTCTACAACTTCGTCCCTGTAGGCTTGTTCTGAGCAACTGCGAAGTCCATATTCAACCAAAGTGAGGATGATCATATATGGTGAAGTTTATTAATAGCTCAGGAGGTTTTTGGGGAGTATCAGATACACCAATACCTAAATTTGTTTTGGTTATCTCACATCTCTGTCCTTTTATTTCCCCAAATACCAAAGAAAGTGTAATCTCTGTTCTTTATTATCACTCAGGACAAAATGTTACATGAGGTAACTCCTATGAAGACACTGAATCAAACCATCCACCTAGACCATCATATAATGTTTATGAATATGGCCCACAACTGAACTCCCTTTACACACCTCCCAGTCAATCACACTTACTATGACTCTCATTCAGTCACTTAAAATAGAGGGCCTTTCTTAATCAAGCAGCTGGTTGTGGGTAAGAGCTGGTGGCACACAAACATACACTGAAAATTTTGTGTCTCAAATAGATGAGAAATATAGTCCCCTGCAAAATGAAAACTAACAAAGTAAGATTCAGCTTTATACAATTACACATTTTAAAAATTAACCATTTGAAACTGTTTGGGGAACACTAATTGATTTTCTTAATCTTCCAAATGAAATTCAATACAACCCATTAGAGATGGAACTAGTCATAGTCAAGCACTGAAAATTTTATGTATATATATTATATAAATATATATGTTGTTGCTTATTTTTTTAAATTAATAAACTTCATCTCTCAGAGCAGTTTTAGGTTCACAGTAAAATTTACCAGAAAGTACAGAATTCCCATATACTCCCTTGCCACCCCCATAAACATATACACAATCCCACCGACTATGAACATTTCACCCCTCAGTGGTACATTGATTAGAATCAATGAACCTACATTGACACACTATTATCATCCACAGTCCATAATTCACATTAGGGCTCACTCTTGGTATTATACACTCTTTCAGTTTTTGATAAATGTCTAATGACATCTACACACCATTGTAGTACCATACAGAATAGTTTCACTGCCCTAAAAACCCTCTGTGCTCCACCTATTCATCCCTCTCTCCCTTGAACCCCTGGCAACTCCTGTTTTTTTTACTGTCTCCATAGTTTTGCCTTTTCCAGAATGCCTTATATTTGGAATCATAAGTGTATAGCCTTTCTAGATTGGCTTCTTTCACTTAATAATACACACTTGAGTTTCTTCCACAACTTTTCATGGCTTGATGCATCCTTTCTTCTTTAGCACTGAATAATATTCCATTATTTGGATGTACCACGGTGATGTAGCTATTCACCTACTGAAGGATTTTGATTGCTTCCATTTTGGCAATTACAAATAATACTGCTTTCAAATTTTGTGTGCAGGTTTTTGTGTGGACATGTCTTCAATTCATTTGGGTAAATACCAAGGAGTGAATAATATATATTTTGACTTGTCGAATACATTTCCATGATGGTAAATTTTCATGAATTGGCCTCTGGGTCAGAACAGTAGACTCAGGAGATGGAATCTGTGGATTTAGACGAATGTTCAAAGGCAAAAAAAAAAAAAAAAATGTTTTTAATTGCTTTTGGCTAATGCACTAATTATCCAAAGAAAATGTGTGAAAACATTTAGAAAATGAGAAGTAGCTATAGAGATGTCATCTGGACATGTAATTAATACATTTATTTGAATAGTCTCTACCATATTCCTATGGAGAGAAGATAAGTACAAAGACTCTGAATTTCTATGAAATCTGAAATTAAGGTTAAAAATGAAATAACTAGAGTACACTAGATATTTTATATTAAACTGGTCAATTCAATATGATATTTTTTCTGACAGGGATGCTAAAGGAAATATATATATATGTATATATATCTTATATCTCCTGGTGTTTATGAAAGATTTAAACTTCAAAAATTAGAGAAATTTTTTAAGTATTCCGCCTTGACCCTGACATTAGTGCTGTTTTGTTTATACTGGTGGCAGGTAAGCAATGAAATGGTTAAACATCATCAGGCATATATTTGGGGTCTCTACTACCACCTCCATCTCCTATGTTTAAAACATGCTCTAATCAGTTTTTGCCTCCAAAATTCCATCAAACTTGTTTCTGTCAATGTCACCAGTGACCTTCACATTACTAAATTTAATGTTGATTTCTTAGTTCTCATTCTATTTCATCTGCTGCACTGGACACAGTTATTCACTTCTGTCATCTTGCTTTGCTTTCTTATAAGGCACTATACTCTCTTAGTTCTTCTTCTACCTCACGCTGCTTCTCAGTGTGCTTGGCAGGATCCTCCTCATCTATGGTAAAGCACGAGGATCAGTCTTTGGTCTTCTTTTCTATCTGCACTCACTTCCTTGGTGATATTTCCTGTCTCAGGCCCTCACTTATCCCACATATGTCATTTCCAGTTTTATAGCTCCAGCCAAGACCTCTCTCCTGAACTCTGTAAATATTTGTTGAATTAACAAGAGTATGTAATTAAAGTAATGGGTATTTGTAGAATAGTCATGCAAAGCTTTAAAGAGCAGATGACAATGATCAAGAAAAAACAAGTGTTGGCAAGGATGTGGGAAAAAAAGGAACCCTCATGCACTGAGTTTTTGGAAATGTAAACTGATGCAACCACTGTGGAAAACAGTATAGAATTTTCTCAAAAAATTAAAAAATAGAAATGCCATATGCCATACGATCCAATAATTCCACCAGTGGATATTTACCTCTCAAAATGAAAACACTAATTCAAAAAGATATGCATCCCTATGTTTATTGCAGCATTATTTACAATAGCCAAGATATGAAAGCAACCTAAGTGTCTAGTGATAGATGAATGGATGAAGAAGATGTGTATCCACAATGCAATGTCACAAAGTCAAAAAAAAAAAAAGAGAGAGAGAGAGAGATCTTGCCATTTTGGACAACATGGATGGACCTAGAGTGTATTATATTAAGTGAAATAAGTCAGACAGAGAAAGGCATATACCATATGATTTCACTTCTATGTGGGATCTAAAACAAAACAAACAGAAACAAACTCATGAATTTGGAGAACAAAATGGTGGTTGTGGTGGGGGATGGTGAGGGGAAGGGCAAAATAGGTGAAGGGCAGGAAGAGGTACAAACTTATAAATAAGTCATGGAGATGAAAAAAAGAGAGAGAGAGAGATAGCACATCTCCTTATACCAAGTTAAACTTGGTTGCATAGAACCAAAAAACAACCTCAAATTTACTGTAGAAATGTCCCCATTACCACAGGTGAGGTATCTGCAACAGCCTAAAGTTTACTATTCCTTACTTATATCCAATAGAGAGAAAAGCTTATCTCTTTTTCAACTTTCTGACTAAAAGAGCCAGGATTCTTCCTGAGTAGATCATTTTATATCATGTGCTCATCTCTGAACCAATTGCTATGGCAACTGAGATGGAATTAATAGTGGACCAGTTAGAGTCCACTTCTAACACCAACATTGAGAGTTTCATAAACAGAGAAGGAAGCATGCAAAGAGTAAAGGAACAGCATGAAGCTTGAAAATGTCTACATTTTGAGGGATTGGTTAACTATCAGTGTGGCTGGTACATAAATTGCATGAAAGTTTGCAGTGAAGCTGGAAACAGTTTAGCACAGGCACAGAAAGAAACAAAAGCATATTATTTTAAAAGGACAAGTTACCATGCTCAAAGTGTCTTTCCTTTCTTTGTCTGGGAACTCAAAATCATTAGCCCTAAAGATGTGATGAAGATCAAATATTCCATGATGCACCTTGAGTGGATATGTGTGCTAACAATTTGATTTATTAAGACTAATTGTTTTGTAATGATCAGTTTTACAAGATTTTAAGCTCATTAGGAATATATGATTAATTTTTTTAGTCCACAAGATGTTGATTGAATAAAATCAAAATAAAATATTGTTATTGGGAGGTCCAAAGGTGGTTGGACCCTTGGTAGTCTCCTCAAAAAATATGTTTGAGGGTGCCTGGATGATAGACATTGGGGAGGGTGTGTGCTATGGTGAGCACTGTGAATTGTGTTAGACTGATGAATCACAGACCTGTACCTCTGAAACAAATAATATATTATATGTTAAAAAAAAAAGATAGTAGGAAGGGAAAAATGAAGGGGGGGAAATCGGAGCGGGAGACAAACCATGAGAGACTATGGACTCTGAGAAACAAACTAAGGGTTTTAAAAGGGAAGGGAGGTGGGGGGATGGGTTAGCCCAGTGATGGGTATTAAGGAGGGCACTTATTAAATGGAGCACTGGGTGTTATACGCAAACAATGAACTAAACTAACATCAAAAACTAATGATGTATGGTGACCTACATAACGTAATAAAATAAAATTTAAAAAAATATGTCTGAAACTCCATTTATTAGGATTTTATGAACCAATATCCCCATGAGGTAATAATGCCAATGTCTCACTAATAGAACTTCCATATTTGGAGCTTTATATTTTGGTTGAAACGTTCAATAAAAGTTTCAAAATAAGTACTATATTTTCACTTTTAGCAAAACTGGAAATTATCCTAATAACTGTCATGACTATGACCTGGATTTCTGTTCATTATACACTTATGGATGAAATAAATGGTCAACAAGCTTGTAATTTTTACTACTCCTGATTTGCAACAGCAATAATCCAGAAACCAGCAATAACATTATTATGTTATTGATAATTCCACATTGTTTGAATGATAAGTACATACATTGTTTCCTGTTCAAAAAGATGTTATAGATTTGAACCCACCTTCTTGTTTCAGAGACATACCATTCTCCACTAAAAGGAAATCCAGAAGTATGCCTATGATTCATTTTATACTTTAGCCGTTTCTTTCTTTATTTCTGTTTCCTCAATATATTTGTAACTGAAAATAGTGGCAACTACAACCCCCATCCCAAACATGAAATAAATGTGTGCATTATTTTTGCACACTTATTCAGTGGATCAGCATAGGAAAAGGGAACTGCACCTCACTGTTTTGGGCCTTGGGAATTTGTTTGGGTTACATTTGTAATTGAAGATCAGGATAGCTTATATCCAGAAAGCCCAAGCAGCATCAAGTATCCTTCAATAATTGATAAAATGTTCAGCCTCCATACTTTCTTTATTATAGTCATTCAATGGTAAACCATTGCTGTAAATTCTATCACAGGATCTCTCCTTCCCTGTACTATGATTATGTAGAAAGGAGCTCTGAGATTCCCTTGTCAAATTTATCGCTGAGTAAGTGCTCCTATTCTGTTTTATTTCAGTGTATGACTCCCCAACCACTTAATGCATTTCAATAAAAATATTTATTTTACTATTTCAATAGCAGACTAGCTCTATGATGTTTCTGGCTGTTCATAATCTGAATAGCATTGAAAACACTATAATGTTACTACTTGTCATTTATAAGCTAACTATCATTTGCACAACACAGTACTATGACATGATAAAACTGGTCCTTAGAAAACTGTTAGACACCTGAGAGCAAGCTAATATTGCCTGGAATAGGGATTGGATTGTTCTCTGGAATGGAGTACATTAAGAGTTAAATGACCAAGAACTACTTGGAAAGAGAATTCCCTAATTCTCTCTGCCTTATTGAAGGGAGGATCAGGTGCACATACTTGAAAGAATTATCAACTAGGAAAAGCCTGCAAATACAAATTTAAATTGTATATGCAGACACCAGTTAAAAGTAGAGGAGGAAACACTGTAAAACTGGGTGACTACAGATATTCCCACACTTCCTTCAGCTACCTACTGCAGCTTTTAGTTGTGATTAAGAAGGTTGTCCAAAATATTTGCTTTAGCTTCCTTCCTCCCTGCCAGCCCCTTCTCACTCTCTCTGGCCTCCCTCCTAACTTCCCTGCTTTCTTCTTTCTTTGATTATCATGATATCAGAAAAGTCAGTAGCAAAGCGTGGGTGTTTTGTTTTTCAAGGTAAAATTTACACTTTGTATTTAAAATGTATGGAAAATATACTTTCTACCTTGATGCCTCCTATCTACTTGTGGAAAGCCTACCATCTCTATCCTATTGGTTAATTACAAAATTAACATGTTTTCATGGAAAAATTCAAACATAAAACAAACACCATGCCACTTATTCCAAGGAATTCTCTAGCAATCCTTTGGGCAGAATTACTTTCTTCTTTCTCTGAAAGCCCACAACTCATTTTATGATCCTCCTTTCATTTCAATTCATATAATAATCATGTAAATTTCTATCTACTATTCTAGAATGCAGACTAAGACCATGTCTTACTAGTCACTGATGGCCCACAATACATAACATATAAATAAATACTGATTTTTTAAAAATTCAGTGGCTTTATATATTCCTTAACATATTTACATCATGTCTCCAAAATTACAGGGAGGCTCCCTTAAAAACAACAGAATGGGAAGCTGGAAAAGAAAAACCCTTTTCCAAGTAAGTAGGTATCAGTAGGAACAAGGTAATTAGACTAGGTAAACAAGAAAAAGAAAATGTGTTGATGCTGGGGCACCTCGGTGGCTCAGTTGATTAAGCATCAGACTCTTAATTTCAGCTCAGGTCATGATCCCGGCTGGGGTTGTGGGATTGATCCCTGGGATGGACTCTATTCTCAGTGGGGAGTATGCTTGGGATTCTCTCTCTCCCTCTCCCTCTGCCCCTCAGATGCTCTCTCTCTCTCTAAAATAAATGATAAATAAATCTTTTTTTTAAAAAAACAAAAATGCGATAATAAGCATTGGAAAGAACAGACTTGCTATCATGCAAAATCTCCATCTAGCTTTCAGTTTTCATATCACAGAGTTCGTCATTAAAAATGAACAATTTTAGTCTGCTCCCAAAATGGAAAATATAAGCAAAAGAAAGCCTTGGAAATGAAAATCAACCCCAGAAGCTTGCATTTAAAATTGGAAAGGAGTCTTGGGAGGGAAAAAAAAGACTAACGCCTTATGGTGGTGAAACCTTATATGGTTATAATGTATGCTGTAGATCCAATTAACTGTCAGCATCATCAAGTAAGAACTCCACAGATAGTTAGCGACTGGTATTACTACTTGAAGAAGATTTTGCCATATCCCATTAACAAATAATAGCCAATGTTCCCATGGGAAAAAACAAAAAGAATGAGAAGAGAAAATTGTTTATATCATCGTGGCTTGAATACTTGAAAACTCATTGTCGGGAAACAGCAGAATGGAGTGCTTAAAAGCAAGGGTTTTGGAGCCAAAAGGACCTTGATACAAATCCAGGTCCTGTCCATGTAACTTTGGGCAACTTACTTAACCTAAATGTTTTCATCTGTAAAATCAAAATACCAATACATATGTATCAGGAGGGTATGTAAGCTACTTACCAAAGGGCTCACATACATAAACATTAAACGGTCACTATTATTAGGAAAAGTCTGGCTTTAACTTGACAGTCTCATAAAAAGTTTCACCCAAAAGATGATCCCACTTAATATAAGGAAGAATTTTTCTGATCACATGGTTAATGAAACACATCAAGACATTAAAATGAGAGATATAACTTCATACTGATCTCCCACCTCCATTTCTGTAACTGGCAGTCATCCCAGATTCTCTTGGGTACACTGAGTTTAAAAAAAAAAAAAAAAGTTCCCATCAATTCTTAGTGTTGTCATCTAGAAAACAAAACAAAACAAAACAAAAATAAAAGAAAGCGCGTTGGTGTCAAACTAAGTTGAAGATCAAAATGCAAAGGCTGACTTAAAAAAATCCTTCTACCACATGAATGATTAATTTTGTAAAAAAAATGAAAATCTTCTGCCCTGAGCACAAAGAATGTAACCATTACTGTGCTATAAATATCCCAGGCAGCATCGAGGTATAGAGAAGGAAAAGGACAATGAAACTCATGACATCTTTAAAAAGCCCTTTCTTGGGACGCCTTGGTGGCTCAGTCGGTTAAGCGTCTGCCTTCGGCTCGGGTCATGATCCCAGGGTCCTGGGATCGAGTCCTGCATTGGGCTTCCTGCTCCGCGGGGAGCCTGCTTCTCCCTCTGCCTCTGTCTCTCTCTCTCTCTCTCTCTCTGTCTCTCATGAATAAATAAATAAAATCTTTAAAAAAATAAAAAAATTAAAAAAAAAAATAAAAAGCCCTTTCTTACAGGGTTCTAAATCAAAAACAGATTATTCACCGAAAGCTTTTTGATACCTTGAAGGGTTTCTTGGCTGTTTCTTAGGAAGCTATCATTCACTAGTTCACACTGATGCAACATTAGCTGTCACTCAGAGATGAACTTAAAATTGCTGCCACATGAATGGAAAATCAGTATCAGGAAGAAAGTGTCTTTGTAAACTCAGAGAACATATTTTCTTTAAAATGGAAAGGCTGACCATGTGATAAATGCTTTTCATATAATGTATAAAACCACTCTCTACTGCAGGAAGCATGCACCAGCCTTCTGAGACCTGGCAGGTCTCAGATTTTTTTTTTTTTCTTCAGATCACATGTAAGATTTAACTTTACTGGGTGCCTCCCTAACACCTACATCTTGCATTTCTCTCCTTCATCTCCCCACTTCCTTTATTCTTCTGCTTCAAGAAAGAGCAATTAAAATAGCTTGTAAGTCAGAAAATAAGGCTTTGAATAGAGATTAAAGGAGATAGGGGTTATTTGGCAGACATTAGATGGGAGAATTAAAGTTTTTAAAAATGTAAAGTATTTTACAGTTGATTCAATTTAATTCAACAAATGTTTGTTGAACACATGTGCATGGCTTTGTGCTGGGCATCATAAAAGGATATGGAGATGAAACAAACAAGAAATTGACCTTCAAGGGGCTTTATTGTAGAAGGCAAATATTTTAAAGTACAGAAATGATTTGCAGTTTGTTGTTAATGCCTCAGTAGATCTAAAGGAGGTTCGGACAGATCATTGCTGGGGGATAGGCAGGTGTTGTGAGAAACAAATGAGTACTTTCCAATAGTTTTATCAGAGAAAGCTGAGTAGAACCTCAGCTATAGTGGTAGACCTCAAGGGTCAATAAGGCAGTCTAAATTGGGAGAATGATCACAGCTAATGGATTCTGAGGATGCTGAGATTTCAAGACTGGTGGTAGCATAAGATAAATGAGGAGAAGTGATGGGAAAGAGCTAAAAAAGTAGGCTGGCATTAGATCTTAGATTTACATGCCAGGCTAGGGAATCTGGATTACAAAGAGAAGGAGCCTTTACAATTTTAGAGCAGTGAAGTTACATGATCAGAGTTATGGTTTAGGAAGACAAATAGAGGGATTGATTGGTGGTAGACAATATTGGCAAGTCCAATTTGAAGATTATTTGCAATAGGGGACATGGAAGCACAGGGCTGAAGTATGTAGTAGGGATGGAGAGGAGGGAACATAGTTGGAAATAGCTTTTGAGGGTATAATTGACAGAACTTGGTCCTATACAGAGGTTGATTTGGAGATTATTCTAAAATTTTAAGACTAAGTTTTTGCAAGAGAAGTAATTTATAATAAATAATTAGGGAAGGGGACGCCTGGGTGGCTAAGTGGGTTAAGTGTCTGCCTTCAGCTCAGGGCATGATCCCAGAGTCCAGGGATCGAGCCCTGCATTGCGCTCCTTGCTCAGCGGGGAGCCAACTTTTCTGCCTGCCGCTCCCCCTGTTGTGTGCTCTCTCTCTCTCTGAGACAAATAAATAAATAAAATCTTTAAAAAAATAATAATTAGGGAAGAAAGTGGAAATAACAGGACCAGCTTGTGAACAGATTGATGGTAACAAGAAGTTAACTATTAGTAGGTTGTTCAGCAAAATTTTGGGAGAGCCTCGTAGGTGTCCTGCCAGTACCAGGCATCAGGTATATGAAAAGGAACATACATAAAGAAAAATATTTTGGGTTACTTTATCAAATGATATCACACAATAATCCCATTTACTAACTGTTGTTATTTTTCTAACATATAGTTTGAAATTAGTTGTATATTGAAAAGCTTCTGTTTTTACTCAGTCTGTAATTTCAATGATTCTACAAAAATGTTTGCTTTGGCCTAAAGTTCAAATATTCACAGAAATGTAAACATTGAGGATAAAAATTTGAAGTGATTGTTTTAACTGGTCACAATCAATAAAATGCACAATAAACTCTGGGTGTTAAAGAGAAGTTGATAATCCTTAAAAATTCTGTAATAGGAATATATTACTAGTATGCTAGATCCTAGACTGCTCTAAACTTAAAATTTTGACGAACTGACATTAGGAAGAACAACAAATAGAAAAATATATAGCGTTGATACCTGGTAAGTGGATTACATTTATATATTTGACTAAACACGGAACTTTATTTCAGGGCGCCTTCATTGTGAACTTTCCCAGTATGATTTAATAAAACTGTAATATGTGAATGAATATACAAACTAGTGTAAGAGTCATTACTTTCATTAAGAATATTACAGTGAATAAATTAACCCAAAACAATAAAACCTGAGCAGTTGATATATGCAAGTCATTTACATCTTGTAGACTCATTTGGGGTAGGGAAAAATAAATGTGTTATGGTGGAGGTTTCATTAGCCTTGCATTTCAATTAACTTCAAAAGCACACAATAAGAATACAAAGGCAATAAATATCATCCATAAACAAGAATACCATACAGGGTTGTGGCTTTTTTTTACAAGATGTTCTGTGCCATTACACTTCAATAGTCCTGCTGAATTTTCAATACGAAAAAAGCTGAAGAGGCCTGCCGTAGAGCCATCACTGTATTCTGCAGCCATATTTTATCCTGCTTTATTACATCACTCAGCATTCAGAGCTACATACATGATGATGTCTCATGGGACATGCCAAAGATGCTGCAGGAAACCTTAAATGTAATATATTTACATCTTTTGGCATTCTGTACCTGGTACTAAAGAGCTTGGCTTACGTGGTGCAAAATAAATACTTAGTGGGTGAGTCACATAATAACAGCATGTCATATCCACCAGATTTATAAGCCTGAGGATTTATTGACAGATACAGATATTTTAAAGGTGTTTTCACTTAGTATCTTACTAGTATCCTGGTAGATATATACTGAAAAGACCTGCTCACTGTACTCCTGGGAGGAGAATAAAGCCAAAAAAGTTTTGTTTTTGTTTTTTTTGTTTTTTTGTTTTTTCTTTTTTTTTGGACAGCTGGCCATGTGCTCCTGTATTTTCACTACATCCTTTGAGGGATAAGATTTCTTTTTAATCCTGTCTAGATCAGTATTATTTTTCAAAAGATTTGTATTTGTTATACCAGACCAGAAAGGAAACTCTAGGAATCTCATTGGTGATACAACAAAGAGCTCTAGAGATCAAAGCAGCAAAAAAAAAATAAAATTAATCTCCTTGTAACAAACCTTCAGAAAAATTTTAAATGCTCCTTGAATATATAGTAGTTACATGAAAAGGATTTCGGAGACACTTTTGGGGGCAAATTAATACATGATAAGCCCCGCTTGTAATAGCTGATGATACCTCCAGAATAGACATTCTGTGGTAGCCCTTCTAGAACCATGCAATAAAGTAACCACAGACATTCAGGGTAAGGCTGATGAGCATGACCCTGAAAAAAAAAAAAGAGAAAAAAAAAATCTCTCAGCTCCCTGGAAGGTTTGCACTCCAGATTCAATTCAAGTACTTCATTAGGAAAGATACCAGGGCCTGAAAGAACTTATACCTGTCTGCCTCTCACACCCCTACACACCTCACCAGGCTCTTACTTGACAGACTCCCCTCTTCCTTCCGCTCTCAGAGTTGCCACTTCCGCAGAGAAGTGTATCTTGATCATTCTGCCTAAAGGAGCCCCATTCCCAGCTCATTTCCTTATCACTTTGCCTCATTTGCTTCCTTATATTATCAAAATCTGTAGTCACTGGGTTCACAGATTTGTTTCCTTGCTTACTTGTTTAGGCTCTGACACTAGAATGTTATCTACAAAGAGGGAGGGATCATGACTGTATTTCGTGACCTTGTATCAGCATCTTGCTCAGTGCAAGGCACTGAGGGTCAGGTTTAATCCATATTTTGGAAGTAAGAGAAGAAAGATAAACAATTGAAGGAAGGAAAGGAAGGAAGCGAGGATGGAGGGAGGGAAGGAAAAGAAGAGGAGGAGCGGGGATAAGAGAGAAGGGACAGGGAAGGGGAGGGAAGTGATGGAGAAAAGAAGGGGCACAGGGGACAAGGGGAGAGGATGGAAACAAGGAGAAAAAGCAGCACCCTATGTAGCTTATCACTCTTCTTGTCTGTTTTATTAGACTTACACTAACTGGTACTAGTGTTTGACTAGGGTTGGATGACTTAACTGCTTTTGGCCTCACTTTTTTTTTTTAAATGAAAATAATAACCAGAGTTGCTTGATTGTTGCCACGTCTAAATGACACAGCAATTGTGAGGCTCTCTGCAAATTGCCAAGCGTAATACATAAAATTTTGTAAACTATAAAGCCCTAAAGAAATGTTAGGTATTACTATTAGCTGAAATTACTGATATCCCCACTAAGCATAACTGCACAACCAATGGTTTCATTCTGGTTACTCCTCCATCCATAAGCATATTGATATAAGGATATTAAGGATCACTCTTAAATGTATACGGTGTCTTTATTCAATTAATTGGTTGTTAATATAGTACTTGAGTATACCCTTACCACGGCATAACATCATAACAATAATAATAAGTTAGATTGCTGAACAGTTATTATAAGCCTGAAACCATTCTACTATTATAAGCTTTTTAAAAATATCTTTGATCTCATTTACACTTTAGAAAATCCTGTGAAGGAACATCTAATTATTCCTGTCTTCTAAGTGGGTAAACTGAGGCACAGAGAAATTAAGTAATTTGGTCAAGGGCCAAACCAAGTAGGAGAAAAAAAGCTGGCTGTGAAGAGAGTATCTAGCTCCAAGGCTAGCCCTCCTAACCTGTGCTCCGCAGGATTCTTAACAAGCAATCTATCTATATGATTCCACAATTATAAGGCCTGTGGAATTGTTCCCGGAAGTGGATCTTGAATTTAGAACTGTGTTCAGTTAATAGACAGAATGGTTCTCTTTTGCACACCCAATAAGAACATAAAACAGTGACGGAGATGCCAGAAATGAAAAAATATCCAACAATTTTTAAAAGAATTTCCAAAATACTTTGAAAAGTGAGCCTTGGGTTTAGTCCTGAGATAATTTCTTTACTTTCTCAAAGTCCTCATTTTGTATTTGCTGGTTTGCAAACTGCTCTCTGTACATGGAGGGCAAGAAGAGACTGAAGAAAGAGGCAGGCCACTCCAGATTGGTAGGTGGCAGTTTTATGAAACAAAGGAAATTACTTACAAGGCTTGTCTTGGGTAGCCGCAAGATGAGTAGAGCTCTGTACCGTCCCACTAGAATCTTAAAAGCTCATATAGAGGTCTTAATGAGGTTCAGTCATGTTTTCAGTCCAGATGGTCTCCACAACATCTTATTCTCTCAAAGCTACATCCTTGAAACAGTTCCAGCTATGGGAACAGTGGCTGGAATGTACATTACAAGGGCAAGGGGAGAGGGCGAGGAGCCTCCGATTGCCCAGATCTAGCCCGTGGGTCAACTGGTGGTCACGTCCTCTCGACGACCTCCTCCAAGAGTACTGTGCTTAAAGATTTTCAAAGAAAAATGAAGAAGCATCAGAAACTCTAAGAGGTTTCTACACACTTCTCAGGTTTCTGTAACTCACCCTGCCTCTGCCTACCTACTTTTGAGAAGCTCTCTCCTTAGTAGTACTTGGTGAGTCCCATTACTGAAAGTGTTCTCTATTCCATTAGCTGTTAATCTTGGAATAAAATTAAGAATCACTGGTTTAATCAGTTAGAGATTTTGTGCAGAGGATGGTAGGGGACGGGGCAAGTGAAGAGTGGATTTTATTCTATGCTGCTCAAATATAAACTGAGGATTGTTTTCAAGGCTATTACTAGACTGTGCTAATAAGATATGATAATAATAAAGTTTTTACTCTGTGCTTACTAGATACTCGGTTAATCATTTTAACATAAACACAAGGCTTCCTAACAACTAACACATATAATATGTTCTCTTGTTACCTCCATCTTACCGAATAAACTATTTCAGTTATTTGCCCAAGGTCTCTCAACTATGTGACTGATGGATCTGAGATTTAAAGCCAAATCAACCTTACCCAGAACACCCTCCAATGCTACCTCAAAACACGTTTCTCACCACATGAATGTGTTCAACACACACACACACACTCTCTCTCTCTCTCTCTTCCTCAGATTTCTGCTTGGCTGATTAGGGACGAAGTCAGAGAAGAACTATGCATGGGCACTATCGATGCTTAGGTTAAATACAGAGTTCTTTTTTTTTTTTTAGCATAGTTTATGTGCAAAAGAATCTCATGGTATATAACATTGTAAAACAAAATGTATTCCATATTCAAAATGTCTCAGAGTCTGAAACTAAACCTTTCAAATGCTACAGCTTCCACACACATTTTATTCTCAAATACTATTGATGGATATGCCACTAAAGCATTTCACTAATGTCCCCACTTCCTTAGGCCATTGAACATGCCAGCACAACCATCGCCTAATGTACTGAAATTGGTAATATTTCTGTCTTCACCCTCTCTTACAGCATCAAACAATGTTTCTCCTGTTTCCACTGTGCTGGCTCCAAGAGCTTCTGTTATGGACCAGGAAAACAAATAATTAAACTTGCTAAGAATTTTGTATTAAGTGGATACTAATAAGGTGTCCAAAGGAGAATAGTGTTGGAAATAGGGTTAGAAGTAAGGAAAAGGATGGCCAGTTCTTTCAGACACTCGAAGTTCTTTTGATAAGATAAAGGGGATGCTAATGCACATAGATTCATGGATTCTTCATTTCTCATTTGCAATAACTTTTATAAAGAAACGCCTCTGTTATGTGATCATTAAGGATCAATGGAAACTTGATTTTAACCTCTCTTTAATCCTCTAATTAAAAGAGCTATTATTCTTATTAAAAAATAAAGATACTGCATATTTTAATTATCTACTGAAATTGAGCAATAACATTCCATTAGTTTACGTACTTTCCCTGGAAAATCTCTACATTTTGTGATTAATTTAACAAGCAAATAAACACTTAGCCCTTATGGCATTTTGTATCTTTAAAGACTGTTATAAATATCTAATTGATCCCCATCATGCTTTGGCAATCAGGTATTAATTATTTCTTTTATATAGATGAAGAGCATGGGCTACAGAAAACACCCGTGACTTACCCCAGACACCACATCCCTAAGACTATCTGGACTATAACTGAGAAGCTTGGAGAATGGTCTGCACCTACTAATATTCATGCCAGATTTTGAAAAGGAGAAAGTTTTCAGGATCCTATTTGTTTTGTTTTAGGCACCACCCTGAATAAGTGTTTGCCATTATTTCATTGCCATGAGAAAACAATGACATTAAAATTCGGCTGAGTGTAATTCAGAAGTTGTAGTAACCTACAAATTTAAATTCTGATGAAAACTCTAGTTAAACAGTCGGATATTAATATTTTGTTTGACTCTTAAATAAATTTAATAAATAAAGTAAGTAATTAAGTAAATAAGTTTACTACTATATATAATGCTCTGAACAATGAAAGAGATTTTTGATGAATTTTAGGGACAAGTAAAAGCAAGGCACCGGCTCTTACAATTTTTCATTTTTTTAAGAGAACTAGAATAGTGTTGAACTTTAGAAAAATAAAGGTTGCATTTTTAAGCTAATATTTATTGATATACATGGGTCAGGCAAAGTGTTCAGCATTTTCACAAATGGATTCTAATCTCATCTAATTCTCACAGTAAGGTTAATTCTTCCCTTTATTAGTCGAGACAATGGGAGAGGTTAAGTAAACCCCACAATCATACAGTCAGCTAGTGGTAAAAATCAGATTTCAAATTCAAGTGTGCTAATTTCGTAAAGCCCAGGCTCTAAAATCGCCACTCGCATTATAATATCTCTCTGTTTTCTTAGGTATTGGATTGCAAGACTACAGCACTTAAACCCTGCAGATTGAGTAAAAATTAACAAAATCAAAAGGAAAGAATATTTGCAGGATGCCTCAACACTAAAAACTAACAGGATGTGATGAATGAATTGATCTTTGCTTCTGCGCTCTCTTGATTCATAATCTGAATTGGGGACTGAGTAGCTGAACTCCAGAGCTAGAGCAAGGCTGCCCAGATTCCCCTTTCTGTGTTTTCAGTTCTTCTCTGCTCTTCCTTGCCACTAAGTTTCACACATTTTCAATTCAGTTTCTACCTTCCCTCCTCATTGTCCAATGCCCAGACGATACCAGGCAACATGGAGCCACTTGAGGCTGGCTTTATTAAAGAAGCTTCTGTTTTGTATCTGCTTATGAGATAGGACCAAAATAGGCACCCACTCTTCATGCAGTGGCCAGGCTTGTTTGAACCCCAGACTTCTACATCATATGCCCAGATTCCTAGGCCCGATTTTACCCAACACAGCACTGCAGAACATCTGGACAGAGTGGCAAATTTTAAACCTGGGGCTTAATTTGATTAAGACTGACTCTGCCAATGTCTGGGAGACATTTTAAAAGACAAAAATCAAAGAAACAACTCATAATTAAGCAGGATAAAATTTCCACTCCAAATTGCTAAAACCATACTGAGATGCTGGGATAGGCACTTAGAGATATATAGAAATACTAAGACAATGTACCTAGGCTTAATATTTAGTGGAGAATTGAAATATAGTCACAAGAGGCATGCCTAAGAGTAGCAGAAAGTGTCGAATAAAGAGTGAAGGAATCAGTACGTGTACTATGAGTTGAGGGTAGAAAGTAGAGGAGAAAGGTTTCTGAAAGGTGTAGAGTCTTCCTGGTTCTATAGGAAGATGAGTTTCGCTTGGATGGGGTGAAACCATAACACAGGCAGGGCACCACAGTGACCCTGGGGAAAACATCTCATTTTTCTACATATGTTTTTAAATCGGCCTTTTCAGTTTCATAAATTTATCCTACAAGTATTTGTATTGGGATCAAATTCAGTGTATAGAATAACTCATGGTGAACTGACATCTTTATGGTTTCCTATCTTTCTTGGCAAGAACATGATATGATTTCCATATATCAAAATATCCTTTCATGCATCTCTGTAGTGTTTTAAACTTCTCTGCATTTAGGTCTTGACTATTCTTTTTTTTTAGTCATTCTGTTGCTGTTATAAAAAATGTTGTTTCTTCAAAATGATGGTTATCAGAGGGAGGGAAGTGGGGAGTGGGTAAAATGGGTGAATGGGAGTGGGAGATACAGACTTCCAGTAATGGGATTAACAAGTCACAGAGATGAAAGGTACAGCATAGGAGATATAGTCGATGATACTGTAAAAACACTGCATGGTGAGCAATGGTGGCTACATGTGTAGTGAGCGCACTATGTTGCACACCTGAAACTAACGTAACATTGTATGTCAACTATACTCAAAAAAATAATACAAATTTAAAAACTTAAGTTCTAAAAATGTTTCTTTTGCTATATTTTATAAATTCTTGTTTCAAAACAAAAAAACAAAAAAAGAACTCAGAAAATAGATTGGTGGTGGCTAGACGCAGGGGTTTGGGAGTAGGGGAAATGGGTAAAGGGGGTCAAAAGGTACAAACTTCCAATTTTAAAATAAATAAGTCATGGGAATGTAATATACAGCATAATGATTATAATAATACCGTATTGCAGGGGTGCCTGGGTGACTTAAGTCAGTTGGGCATCCGACTCTTGATTTCAGCTCAGGTCATGATCTCAGCCCTGAGATCTGAGACTGAGCCCTGTGTTGGGCTCCACACTATGTGTGGAGCCTGCTTAAGATCTTCTCTCTCCCTCTGCCCCTACCCATCACTCATGCTCTCTCTCTCAAAAACAAAATAGGGGGCGGAGCAAGATGGCAGAGGAGTAGGAGACCTGGATTTCGTCTCCTCTCAGGAATTCAGCTGGATAGGGATCAAACCATTCTGAACACCTACAAACCCAACAGGAGATCGAAGAAAGGAATAGCAACAATTCTCTCATCAGAAAAGCGACCACTTTCTGGAAGGTAGGACGTGCAGAGAAGTGAATCCGAGGCAATATTTGGGAGGATAGATGGCGGGGGAGGGGCCTCCGTCGGCCGCTTCTGGCAAGTGATAGAGCCGCGGAGCACAAAATCGGAACTTTTAAAAGTCTGCTCCGCTGAGGGACGTCACTCTGGTGGCTAAGCGGGGGGTGGAACCCTCCGGGACAGTGTGGTCTCAGGACCCTCGGGGTCACAGAAAGACCGGGGGTGCCTGAGTGTGGCAGAGCTCCCAGGTAACGGAGCAGGGAAGCCGGCTGCAGAGGCGGAGCCCAGGCGCGGGCTCTCAGCTCGGGGTTGCCATAAACCGTGATCTGCAGCACAGTCGGGCCCCTGCTCCTCCAGCAGGGACCCAACAAGCGGCAGATCCGGGGAGACTCACCTTCCTCCCCCGGGAGGGGCCGCGCGGGAGTGCGCCGCAGGGATCTGCTGGGTTTGGAGACTCCACCCGGGGTCGGGTGCCAGAGATAGAAACGCGCGGTCACAGGCCGGGTGAGCACGGAGTGCGGCCGGAGACCGGGGAGAGGGGAGTGACTGATGGCTTTTCTCTGGGAGCTCACTGAGGAGCGGGGCCCCGAGGTCTCGGCTCCTCTGGGGCGGAGATTGGGAGGCTGCCATTTTCACTCTCCGCCTCCAAAGCTGTATGGAAAGCTCGCAGGGAACAATAGCCCCGGAGAGCAAACCTGAGCAGATTACTTAGCCGGGAGGGGGCAAGGGCGGGGCAATTCCGCCTCCGGCAGAGACATTTGGAAACCACGGCAACAGGCCCCTCCCCAGAAGATCAGTGAGAACAGCGAGCCAAGACCAAGTTTACTGATCAATGAGAACGGCAAAACTCAAGCGCTAGGGGACTACTACACATAGAATTCATGGCTTTTTTACCATGATTCTTTAGTCTTTCAAAGTTAAATTTTTTTTTAACTGTCTTATTTTCTTTTTTTTCTTTTTGAATTTTTCTGTTTCCCTTTTTCAACCAACATCTTATCAATCCCTTTTTTTAAAAAAAATTTTTATTTTTCATTTTTAGAGTCATATTCTATCCCTTCATAGTAGTTACCCGTATTTTTGGCTTATATATATAAGTTGTTCTCTCTTTAAAATTTTGAGATAGTTTCTTCTAACAGATTAAAATATACCCTAAATCTCTAGTATATGGTATTTTCTATTCCCCTGCCTGATCACATCCTCTCCCTTTTTTTTTCTTTTTTCTTTTTTTAAATCCTCTTCTTTCTTTTTTCAAACAACTTCTTATCAATTCCTTTTATAAAATTTTTTATAATTTCCATCTTTACAGTCATATTCCATCCCTTCATCATATCAACCCTTATTTTTGAACATATATAAGTTTTTCTTTCTTTAAAATTTTGGGAGGCACTTTCTTCTAAAAGACCAAAATACACCCCAAATCTAGTGTGTGGCACTGATCTATATACCAGCCTGATCATATTTGATCACATACTGTTTTTGTTGTTGTTGTTGTTGTTTTGTTTTGTTTGTTTTTGTTTTTATCTTTATCTTTTTCTTTTTTTTCTTTTTCTTTTTTCTCTCTTTCCCTTTCTTTTCCCACTGCTTCAGGTCTTTTCTGATTTGTTTGGAGTATATTTTCTGGGGACGTTGTTACTCTGCTAGCATTTTGTTCTCTCATTAATCTATTCTCCTCTGCACAAAATGACAAGATGGAAAAAACCACCTCAACAAAAAGAACAAGAGGTAGTACCGACTGCCAGGGACCTACTCAATACGGGCATTAGTACGATGTCAGATCTAGAGTTCAGAATCATACTTTAAAGATACTAGCTGGGCTTGAAAAAAATATGGAAGTTATTAGAGAAACCCTTTCTGGAGAAGTAAAAGAACTAAAATCCAACCAAGTAGAAATCAAAAAGGCTATTAATGAGGTGCAATCAAATATGGGGGTGCTAACTGCTAGAATAAATGAGGCAGAAGAGAGAATCAGTAATATAGAAGATGAAATGATGGAAAATAAAGAAGCTGAGAAAAAGAGAAATAAACAACTACTGGATCACGAGGGCAGAATTTGAGAGGTAAGCGATACTATAAGACAAAACAATATTAGAATAATTGGGATCCCAGAAGAAGAAGAAAGAGAGAGAGGGGCAGAAGGTATAATGGAGCAAATTATAGCAGAGAACTTCCCTAATTTGGGGAAGGAAACAGGCATCAAAATCCAGGAAGCACAGAGAACCCCTCTCAAAATCAATAAAAATAGGTCAACACCCCGACATCTAATAGTAAAACTTACGAGTCTCATAGACAAAGAGAAAATCCTGAAAGCAGCTCGGGAGAAGAGATCTGTAACCTACAAGGGTAGAAACATTAGATTGGCAACAGACCTATCCACAGAGACCTGGCAGGCCAGAAAGGACTGGCAGGATATATTCAGAGCACTAAATGAGAAAAATATGCAGCCAAGAATACTATATCCAGCTAGGCTGTCATTGAAAATTGAAGGAGAGATAAAAAGATTCCAGGACAAACAAAAACTAAAGGAATTTGCAAACACAAAACCAGCCCTACAGGAAATCTTGAAAGGGGTCCTCTAACAAAGAGAGACCCTAAAAGCAACATAGACCAGAAAGGAACACAGACAATATACGGTAACAGTCACCTTACAGGCAATACAATGGCACTAAATTCCTATCTTTCAATAGTTACCCTGAATGTAAATGGGCTACATGCCCCAATCAAAAGACACAGGCTATCAGACTGGATTAAAAAACAAGACCCATCGATATGCTGTCTGCAAGAGACTCATTTTAGAACCAAAGACACCCCCAGATTGAAAGTCAGGGGGTGGAAAACCATTTACCATGCTAATGGACACCAAAAGAAAGCTGGGGTGGCAATCCTTCTATCAGACAAATTAGACTTTAAACCAAAGACTGTAATAAGAGATGAGGAAGGACATTATATCCTACTTAAAGGATCTATCCAACAAGAAGATCTAACAATTGTAAATATCTATGCCCCTAACATGGGAGCAGCCAATTATATAAGGCAATTAATAACAAAAGCAAAGAAACACATCAACAACAATACAATAATAGTGGGGGACTTTAACACCCCTCCTCACTGAAATGGACAGATTGTCTAAGCAAAAGATCAACAAGGAAATAAAGACTTTAAATGACACACTGGACCAAATGGACTTCACAGACATATTCACAACATTCCACCCCAAAGCAACGGAACACACATTCTTCTCTAGTGCCCATGGAACATTCTCCAGAATAGATCACATCCTAGGTCATAAATCAGGTCTCAACCGGTACCAAAAGATGGGGATCATTCCCTGCCTATTTTCAGACCACAATGCTTTGAAACTAGAACTCAATCACAAGAGGAAAGTCAGAAAGAACTCAAATACATGGAGGCTAAAAAGCATCCTACTGAAGAATGAATGGGTCAACCAGGAAATTAAAGAAGAATTAAAAAAAATACATGGAAACCAATGAAAATGAAAACACCACTATTCAAAATCTTTGGGATGCAGCAAAGGCAGTCCTAAGAGGAAAGTATATAGCAATACAAGCCTTTCTCAAGAAACAAGAAAGGTCTCAAGTACACAACCTAACCCTACACGTAAAGGAGCTGGAGAAAGAACAGCAAATAAAGCCTAAACCCAGCAGGAGAAGAGAAATCATAAAGATCGGAGCAGAAATCAATGAAATAGAAACTAAAAGAACAGTAGAACAGATCAACGAAACTAGGAGCTGGTTCTTTGAAAGAATTAACAAGATTGATAAACCCCTGGCCAGACTTATCAAAAAGAGAAGAGAAATGACCCAAATCAACAAAATCATGAATGAAAGAGGAGAGATCACAACCAACACCAAAGAAATACAAACAAGTATAAGAACATATTATGAGCAACTCTATGCCAGCAAATTAGATAACCTGGAAGAAATGGAGGCATTCCTAGAGATGTATCAACTACCAAAACTGAACCAGAATGAAATAGAAAACCTGAACAGACCTATAACCACCAAGGAAATTGAAGCAGTCATCAAAAATCTCCCAACAAACAAGAGCCCAGGGCCAGATGGCTTCCCAGGGGAATTCTACCAAACATTTCAAGAAGAATTAATACCTATTCTTCTGAAACTCTTCCAAAAAAAAGAAATGGAAGGAAAACTTCCAAACTCGTTTTATGAGGCCAGCATTACCTTGATCCCAAAACCAGACAAAGACCCCATCAAAAAGGAGAATTACAGACCAATATCCCTGATGAACATGGATGCAAAAATTCTCACCAAAATACTAGCCAATAGGATCCAACAGTACATTAAAAGGATTATTCACCACGACCAAGTGGGATTTATCCCTGGGCTGCAAGGTTGGTTCAACATCCGCAAATCAATCAATGTGATACAATACATTGACAAAAGAAAGAACAAGAATCATATGATCCTCTCAATAGATGCAGAAAAAGCTTTTGGCAAACTACAGCATCCTTTCTTGATCAAAACTCTTCAGAGTAGAGGGATCGAGGGTACATACCTCAATATCATAAAAGCCATCTATGAAAAACCTACAGCGAATATCATTCTCAATGGGGAAAAACTGAGAGCTTTCCCCCTAAGGTCAGGAACGTGGCAGGGATGTCCACTATCACCACTGCTATTCAACATAGTATTGGAAGTCCTAGCCACAGCAATCAGACAACAAAAAGAAATCAAAGGCATCCAAATCGGCAAAGAAGAAGTCAAACTCTCACTCTTTGCAGATGATATGATACTTTATGTGGAAAACCCAAAAGACTCCACCCCAAAACTGCTAGAACTCATACAGGAATTCAGTAAAGTGGCAGGATATAAAATCAATGCACAGAAGTCAGTGGCATTCCTATACACCAACAACAAGACAGAAGAAAGAGAAATTAAGGAGTCGATCCCATTTACAATTGCACCCAAAACCATAAGATACCTAGGAATAAATCTAACCAAAGAGACAAAGGATCTGTACTCAGGAAACTATAAAATACTCATGAAAGAAATTGAGGAAGACACAAAGAAATGGAAAAATGTTCCATGCTCATGGATTGGAAGAACAAATATTGTGAAGATGTCAATGCTACCTAGAGCAATCTACACATTCAATGCAATCCCCATCAAAATACCATCCACTTTTTTCAAAGAAATGGAACAAATAATCCTAAAATTTGTATGGAACCAGAAAAGACCCCGAATAGCCAGAGGAATGTTGAAAAAGAAAAGCAAAGCCGGCGGCATCACAATTCTGGACTTCCAGCTCTATTACAAAGCTGTCATCATCAAGACAGCATGGTACTGGCACAAAAACAGACACATAGATCAATGGAACAGAATAGAGAGCCCAGAAATGGACCCTCAACTCTATGGTCAACTCATCTTTGACAAAGCAGGAAAGAATGTCCAATGGAACAAAGACAGTCTCTTCAACAAATGGTGTTGGGAAAATTGGATAGCCACATGCAGAAGAATGAAACTGGACCATTTCCTTGCACCACACACAAAAATAGACTCCAAATGGTTGAAAGACCTCAATGTGAGACAGGGGTCCATCAAAATCCTAAAGGAGAACACAGGCAGCAACCTCTTTGACCTCAGCCGAAGCAACTTCTTCCTAGAAACATCGCCAAAGGCAAGGGAAGCAAGGGCAAAAATCAACTATTGGGACTTCATCAAGATAAAAAGCTTTGCAAAGCAAAGGAAACAGTCAACAAAACCAAAAGACAACTGACAGAATGGGAGAAGATATTTGCAAAGGACATATCAGATAAAGGGCTAGTATCCAAAATCTATAAAGAACTCATCAAACTCAACACCCAAAGAACAAAGAATCCAATCAAGAAATGGGCAGAAGACATGAACAGATATTTTCCCAAAGAAGACATCCAAATGGCCAACAGACACATGAAAAAGTGCTCAATATCGCTCAGCATCAGGGAAATCCAAATCGAAACCTCAATGAGATACCACCTCACACCAGTCAGAAGGGCTAAAATTAACAAGTCAGGAAACGACAGATGTTGGCGGGGATGCGGAGAAAGGGGAACCCTCCTACACTGTTGATGGGAATGCAAGCTGGTGCAGCCACTCTGGAAAACGGTATGGAGGTTCCTCAAAAAGTTGAAAATAGAGCTACCATATGACCCAGCAATTGCACTACTGGGTATTTACCCCAAAGATACAAATGTAGGGATCCGAAGGGGTACGTGCACCCCGATGTTTATAGCAGCAATGTCCACAATAGCCAAACTGTGGAAAGAGCCAAGATGTCCATCGACAGATGAATGGATAAAGAAGAAGTGGTATATATATACAATGGAATATTATGCAGCCATCAAAAGGAATGAGATCTTGCCATTTGCAACGACGTGGATGGAACTGGAGGGTATTATGTTGAGTGAAATAAGTCAAACAGAGAAAGACATGTATCATATGACCTCACTGATATGAGGAATTCTTAATTGTAGGAAACAAACTGAGGGTTGCTGGAGTGGGGGGTGGGGTGGGAGGGATGGGGTGACTGGGTGATAGACACTGGGGAGGGTATGTGCTCTGGTAAGTGCTGTGAATTGTGCAAGACTGTTGAATCTCAGATCTGTACCTCTGAAACAAATAATGCAATATACATTAAGAAAAAAAAAAGAAGAAGAAGGTAGCGGGAGGGGAAGAATGAAGCGGGGGAAATCGGAGGGGTAGACGAACCATGAGAGATGATGGACTCTGAAAAACAAACAGGGTTCTAGAGGGGAGGGGGGTGGGAGGATGGGTTAGCCTGGTGGTGGGTATTGAGGAGGGCACATTCTGCATGGAGCACTGGGTGTTATGCACAAACAATGAATCATGGAACACTTCATCTAAAACTAATGATGTAATGTATGGGGATTAACATAAGAATAAAATAAATAAATAAATAAATAAAATAAAAAATAAATAAAATAAAATAAAAAAAATAAAAAATAATGCATATTGCATATTCGAAAGTTGCTGAGAGTAGAACTTAAAATCTGTCATCACTTGAAAAAAAATCTGTGACTATGGATGAAGATGGATGTTAAATAAATTCATTGTGATCATTTTGTACTATATACAAATAACAGATTATTATGTTGTATACCTGAACTATGTCAATTTTTCTCTTGATAAAAAATAAACAAAACAGAAAGACAATTTATGTGAAGGCAATTATATTACTCTGTGCCTACCTCATTGAATTCTCTTTGTTTTTCATAAAAATTCATTTGATTATTTCAGGATTTTCAAATGAACAATCATATTATTTGAAGATAGTGATCATTTTACATTTGACTTTCTAATTTCTATGTCTCCTTTTTCTTCTTCTTTATTAATTACATTAGCTGGTAACTTCTTTAATAATTACATTAGCTGGCAACTCAGAACAATGTTAAATAATAATAGTGTAAAGAACATTCTTGTCTTATTCTTTGTTGTAAAAATAATTATATTGTGAAGATGAAGAGCCCAACTAGGCCAGAAGAGTAAGAGGTGGAGAAGAAGGAGACCTGCATAAGAGTAGTTATAAGACAGAAAGGTTGTTTGAGATAATTAGAAATCTTGTAAACACAGGAATCCATTGAAAGTTTGTCAATGAAAAAATGAAGTGAGGTGGTAGAGTCATTTAAAAGGAGTTAAACGTGTTGTGGACTATATGGAGATGTAGACTATAAAGGGAGGACAGTAAAATTAATCAGTAATTTTTTTTGGAAAAGGCTAAATTTCTAAATGGACTTTAATAGTATGCAAGCATTATAAATTGTAAATTAAAAAACAATGAGACTATCTTTCATTTATAATTAGTGGAATCAAGCTATTCAGAGGCATTCAAGAGCAATTAATTCTTTGATCCACATCTTTTCTAGAGGGCTTTACTTTAAGTGCTGGAGGAATTCAGAGATGTTAAAAACTTGATGCCCTTTTTCCTAGAATTAAAAATATAACTGAGTAAATATGTAAACCAAAATATACTAGGTCATATAGGATAAGTACCAGAAATGGTACAAAACAAGTGCTCAAAAGAATGAACTCGGAGAGATGATTAGGATGGCTTTATGTCTGAGGTTGAATTTGAACATATACTTGAAGAGAGTGGTCTTGATTGAGGATATGTAATGAGGAGTTTGGACATAAGTGTGTATTAAGACATTGCATTTCTAGCTTAAGTAAAGTTAATGCAAAGGGACAAGATCCGGCACTAACAAATAGAACTATTTGATAGTAGAAGGGTTTTTGTGTGGTTGGTTTTTGTTTTATGTGTGTTTTGTTTTGTTTTTGTTTTTTTTTGGTTTGTTCTGGAGAAGAATAAGTCAAAATTATGAAAAAGGTAAATCAAGGATACATGATCCAGTTTTGGAATTTATTTATTCATTATAGGGAGATGCAGAAAATTTTATTAGCAAGAAGATACATGATTAGAGTATTTTTATTTACTTGTCTGATAACAGGAAGCAAGAAGAATGGATGTGAGTGGAAGATGCCACTGGCCCTGGCATGACTTTAAAATGTTATGGAGTCTTTTCGTCTCTTGTCTGTAGCCAGTATCATAGATCAGCAACATCCATTTCTGTACTTTCGTTTTATGAATGCAAGTTTTGATTTATTTAAATATTGAAAACTAGGACCACTGAAACTTTCACTTTTACATTGCCATGTATTTGTGTGAAGTACTGTCATTATTCAACTCAAATTTAAAATTCTTAGGTCTAAAACTTAGCCCCAAGTGTCCTATTTATAAGATTTATTCCAATGCAACTTGTAATTTCTTTTAAAAAAATATAAATAAATAGCCCATCATATTTTAATTTCTAAAATCAAGACTTGGGTAATACATTCTGCTGGCACATAAGAGGCCCAAGTAGAACTGCCACGGAACAGGAACTCACACTCTTAGATATAACGTGAATAGTACATTTTTTAAAAAGAGGGAAAACAGAAAGCTATTCCCAGAAAGTATAGGGTAGCTATAGCATGAGTCTTTTACTCTATAAAAATAGCTTTTACATTTTCAGTTTCTCTTATAAAAATGAAGAATGAAGAAGCAGACTCATGCTTTTGATAATCACCACAGTGAAAAATCATTCTCCTTGTTTGCCTGGTCAGGTATGTTTAGAAGGGCATAGAAGAGGTAAAGTAGAATTTGGCTTCTCATGTCCCCCATTTTCTTCCCCCATAGTATTTCCTTCATGAACCTATAACTCATGAAAATAAAGAGCAAATGGCACCAACTTTATCCATACTGATCGTCCCCATACCCCACCCCAAATTCTGCTTGAATTGGGACTCTGCTGTATCCCTGTTGTGTTCAGAGAAGCGAGGGTAACAGTTGACTGGGACATGAGCTCCCATGGAGAATAGGAATGACTACTAATAGGTTTGTTTCCCTCTGTCTCCATTGAGCATAGGCTATTCCCAGTGAAAATCTAAAGTATTAAACAGAAATTTCAGTTATGTGTAACAGAAGCTTTAGATGTATTAAAAAAGAAAAAAAAAACTGTTCTTCAAAGCCTTCCTTTTTTGAAATAGACAAAAAGGAAAGGCGAAATTCATTTGAGAACTGTTCAAAAGCATTATAATCTCAGTAAAAGGGGGAAAATGAAAACATGTTCAAAGCCATCTTTGTTTCTTCAGAAATATTTTACAAATGGCATCAAGGAGTATTTGCTTAGAGCAATAAACTCAAACTCACCAGAGAACGAAAATGATACACATGGGTGTTTATAGAAAGTATTCTTCATTTGAAGTAAATTTACTTTATAGGACATTGAACTTACAGGATTAAGGTGAATAACTATTAAGTTTCAGGAAATGGGCAGCCAGGAATGCAAGAACTTTCTACCTGAAATGCATTGAAAGTATATTTTGGAAATACCTTAGAAAATGTGACTCTATTGAGTACAATGATGTAATAATTTATGAATAATCTAGGGAAACACACTCACTTCTAAAATACTAAGAATATCATGGGCCAGAAGAAGCTACTGTGTCATCATCATTTTCATTTGTGATCATTTGTCATAACTGGTGCCGGTTTTATGTCACAATACAATAACATAATAGAATTTCACGAATATTGTTAAAACACACCTAAACTGAGATGAAGGGACTCTTGCATTCTCAAGGAGTTACTGTCTTTACTCAATTCATGAGGGAGGAAACTAACTGAAAGTTAACAATGCTTGAATGGGGAGAAGAGTATTTCAAAGACATTTGATCACTAGGTTTAATGTGGAGGAAGTCATACATGTTCTCAGAGGGCAGAATGAAAGCGCCATACCCTGCTCGGGGTTCCAAGGGGGGAAAATAGTCGTCTATTTTCTCAGCCAATCAAAATACTTGATGAAGGGATTCCTCTCAGGCTTTGGAGTGGGAAAGAGGAATAGATAGGGGAGGCTAATCTAAATTACAACCCCATTATCTTTGGCTAAATAGTGTCTGGCAAGTAGATGAAGTGGTATAAGAAGCACTTACTTAGGAGAGAAGAACTTGTATTTGGAATCCTGTCCTGCACTCTTTAGCTGAGTAATTCCAAGAAGTTATAACTTCTTCTTTTTTTTTTTAAAGATTTTATTTATTTATTTGACAGAGAGAGACACAGCGAGAGAGGGAACACAAGCAGGGGGAGTGGGAGAGGGAGAAGCAGGCTTCCCGCGGAGCAGGGAGCCCGATGCGGGACTCGATCCCAGGACCCTGGGATCATGACCTGAGCTGAAGGCAGTCGCTTAACCAACTGAGCCACCCAGGCGCCCCAAGAAGTTATAACTTCTGGAAGCCACAGTTTCTTCATCTGTGAAATGAGGATAGTAACATCTACCTCTCAGAGTTCTTTTGAATGGTAATCACTCAGAACTGCTTATTAAAAAGTAGGAAATTGAACAAAAAGTATGTCTACATACATATATAGATATGTATGTGTGTGTGTATATATCTATATCTATATCTATATACATATACATATATATATCTATGAGCACACGAATATATTAACTCTCTGACACTCACTGCCCTCAAAGGATAAACACTATGTACATAGGCAGAAAACTGCTTTAGTGTTAAATATTATGGGGAAAATACAAATATACTTGAAATACCATATGGCTCCTTCCTTCAAAAAATTTATATACATTGTTTTTTACTTACTATCTAAATCCAAATAAAAAACTTGAGGTGCTATTATTTCCATCCCTGTTTTATAGATGAAAAAATAAGCCAGAGTAGTAACAAGTAGTAGTAGTAGTAGGGGCTGTAGTCCAGTAAACAAGGTGTGATGTCATCTAAAGTTAGTGATCAGGAAAATGGAGCTATTATAAGGAATTGGCCTACCCATGGATAATTTGAGTGAAAAAAAAAAAGTTATCTTTGCATAGGAAATGAGCATTAGGCCTCAACCTAGTGGATCACAAGCTTTAGAAAGGCTATTTTGAGACACATGCATTAAAATGTAGTGGAATTGGTGTGGGCGCCTGGGTGGCTCAGATGGTTAAGCGTCTGCCTTCGGCTCAGGTCATGATCCCAGGGTCCTGGGATCGAGTCCCACATCGGGCTCCTGGCTCAGCGGGGAGCCTACTTCTCCCTCTGACCCTCTCTCCTCTCATGCTGTTTCTCGCTCGCTCACTCTCTAAAAAATAAATAAAATCTTTAAAAAAAAAAAAAAGTAGTGGAATTGGTGTGACTATCTTGAAATTGACAGCCAAGCATGGGTAGCTTTGTAATGAATTATTGGTGACACTATCATTTAGGGATTTTTAAAAGTGGCATGAGACAGTTGACACAAAATCTGACAATAACAACAAAAATCAATAGGTAAAAGGAGAGAGAACCTGGACTTATGGAGGTCATGAGAAGGAGTTTTCAACTGTTTATATTCTTATAAAAGGGGCAGCGATTTTTACATATGTGGAGAGAAAGGAAAGTGATTTTGTGGTGGTCTATAAATAGTAATGCAGAGTTTTAAATGATGTTTAAAGATAATATCTTAAAACATTTTATCTTTTGAAGTGCTTTCACAAACATTATCAATAAATTCTCAAATAACATAAAAGGTGGAGCAAAACAGCTCCATTCAATCAAAGATAAACTTCTTTCATTGCTAGGTATGAAAACTAAAGAACATAGGGACCACAGAATTTGCTCAATCACAAATATAGCAAGTGACAGACATCAAAATGCATCCCATGTCTGCTATCCCTTCATTACTTTTACTCCACTATATCACACAATCTCTCAACTGCATGTGTCATCATTCCCTTTTCCACATCAGGTTATTTTCTAACTTGAATGTACGTTCTTTGAGAAGGCTCTTGTGAAATTACAAAAATAACAGTCCTAGAATATTTAAGCTTCATGAAAAGCAGAAATGTGCTTTATAAATATTGAATTGTAGATGACTAGAAGTATAAAATAGTCATTGTCTATGTTACTAGCAATAATAATACGTACTTTTTTTAAAAAGAGCTGCTCTTTGAGGATTGCATTTATTTTTAAATCCAGTATTTGGCAATGCCCTCTCCTAATGTGGCCTTTTGTATCAGCTGCTTCCTCCTACCCATAAAGTCTGTTACATTCTATTGGCATAAATAAAGGTAGGAGGCACTATTCTAAACGAACAAAACAAAGAGAAAAGCAAAGATGGTGTTAATTGGGAACCACAGAAAGAGAAACGGTGAGAATGAATGTTGTGAGGATATTTTAAATCCAAGAGAAGAACTGGCTTGATTGATTGTTGGGTATACTCTGTCCATAAGGAAGAGTGGTTCCTAACGAGGATGGATGTATCATCTAAGTGCATATGAAATGGCAGCAGCAAGGAAGAAATTGTGATGCATGTAGAGAGCCTTTTCTTTGAACGGTGCCCATTATGAGACCACATCTGAAGCCAGTAGAAAGCATTCTCTTATGTATTGGGCAATAAGTAAAATGGCATGATGGAAACAAATATCATCAAGCTATAAGAGGCTACAAATTGTGAGTTCTTTGTTTTCCAAACAAAAGAATCTTCCACTGTCCAAATATCTGATGAGCAGACACTGTATCTTTTACTCAGTTGAGAATTTGTTTCAGTTTCTTAATCAAGATGAATTGCTACAGGATAAGAAAATTATTTTGTAGGAGGATAAAAGACATTTATAGGGTTGGGTATATTAATAACTAATGATTTTAGTTCAGATTTTATTGAAAACAATTGAGGCAGATAAGACAATGAATGTAAGAAAAGCATGATTTCCAGCTACCTGCTGGAAGCATGCAAATAATTGTGTATTTTTACTTGTTTTTACTTACCAGTAATTTCAAAGAAAATGTGCATATATATAGGAAATATTTATTCCCAAAACGAATATTGGACTTAACATTTTTCACAGAGAAAAAAATTACAGGAGATACAAGTACTTTTGTCTATCATGCTGTTACAAAAGGATAAAAATTCTATTTCATTTCCAAATAACAATAATACCACCTTACGGTTATATAGTACATTTTGTCTGAGAGCTCAAAAGGTCAACTCCATGCAAGGTGTAACACAATTTTTTCATTAAAATTAATAACATTCCTGGTGGTGAAAATTCAAAAGTGATAAATAGCATCTGTTTTTTGCTGTGTTGGCACAATACCGGCACTGAGAAAAATTTAGAAATTTGTGGCATCATATTTTCAGATCCATAAATAGATAAAGAGAACCATCTGGAGACTTCTATAAATTTTGCATGAATTTCTCAGGAGTTAAGTTTGAATCCTAAAGGTGAAAAATATGTCAAATATAAAAGGTTCATCTTCAATTTAAACTACTCATTTAAGATCATTTAAAGTCTTTGCTTAGATTTGAAAATCTGTGAGATGGTACTCAGTAATTTTCTAGAAATACAAAAGGCAAAAATATTTATTGCAATATAATCTGACATTCTGACATATTTTATCTGTGCTGACATAGTTCATTTACATTTCATATATTCTCATTATACTAGTGAAAACAGTTAACTCAAAATTATATTTTGGTCCCAATCAATAGTTATCCGAGATCACTGGTCTTCTGAATATTCTATCTATTTTTATCTTCCGGAAAGAGATTTAGTGATATATTGTTAACAAAGAAGATAAAAGACAAGTTCTATGTGCTTCCTGTAGATGTCACTTACCAGTAATACTTAGCATTGACTACACTATAATTTCAGGTGACATTTTAAAATATATAAACATATATTCAAAAGGTATTTTATATAAGCACCTCTCAGAATTTCAAAGGAAGAATAAAACTTAGGAATCATCTAATCCTCTCTAGTTTTACAGCTAAGGAAACTGTAACACACAGAAATTAAAGCGATTCTGCTTTAAGTTATGCAATATAAGTTATTAGTAGAGCTAGTTCAGAAATCTAGGTCTACTGATTCACTTGGCTTACATTATCTACAACTGTTGATTTAAGAGTAAATTAAGACTTGTAATTTGCCTATTTGTGTATATTAAAAAGATGTAAGTATCAAGAGCACAAAAATTTTCAGCATAGAACTGTTAGTTTCAATAATTTCTTAGATGATTGAATTTAATTAGTTTAATTAGTATTATGCTATAATTAAAATCACTCTGACCTGAATAAAATGTGACTAAACTCCAGGGAGTAATCTGTACCCATTCATTCATTCAATCACTATGTAGTAAGTTCCTACTAATTGTAAGGCACTGTTCTAGGCATTCAGAGTACGGGGCAAACAAAAATAAACCAATTTTTATGCATTTTTAAGGGAAAGATGATATAAAATAAATGTTAATTGGCGATACGTTCTTTGGAGAAAAAATAATACACTGTGTGAGGAAGCTTAAGGCAGGATGGCACTTCATTTAAACAGGGTGTTCAGGAAAGCCCAAATTTAGACGCTAAAATTTGATTGGTGAGCGAAGGAGCCATGAGGAAGAACGGCATTACTGGCAGTAGAAATAGCAAGTGCTGAAATCCTCCATGGGGAGAATGCCTGGTGTCCTTAAGAAACAGTGAAAGGCCTAGAGCAGGGGAATATATGACAGAGTTGCTAGGAAGGGAGATTAGAGCAGGGGTAAGAGAGCCATGGACTGGGGAAGATTGCTAGGGTTCTAAGGCCAAGGAGGTGTCTTGAACTTTTAGATTTGAAGCCCTGCAAGAGCTTTGAGCAGAGATATGATCTAATCTTTCTTACATTTTAGCAAGATCACTCTGGTTCCTTTGCTGAAGATAGACTTTAGTGGAACAAGAGTAGAAGCAGGGAGACCAACAGGAGCTATTGCAGTAAAAGAAGATGTGGCATTGAAGCTTTTACCCCAAAACTCAGTACTCTGGGGAATCCATTCCTTACATAAAAAACAGATCAGTCAGGAAACAGATGGATCATTTAAATGGGGTAATCTGGGCTCCTGGGTGGCTCAGTCGTTAAGCGTCTGCCTTCGGCTCAGGTCATGATCCCGGGGTCCTGGGATCAAGTCCCGCATCGGGTTCCCTGCTCGGCGGGAAGCCTGCTTCTCCCTCTCCCACTCCCCCTGCTTGTGTTCCTGTTCTCGCTATCTCTCTCTGTCAGATAAATAAAATCTTTAAAAAAAATAAAATAAATAAAAATAAATGGGGTAATCTGAGGTTTTACTAAAGGGATTATTTCCAAGAGTGTGTCAAGGTATAAAGACATTATGAATAAATAGTGTAATACACTGAGGCGAGTAATAACAGAAAAAATGTACTACCGTATAGGTCTAAAGAGGCAATGGGAGAAAGATATTACTGGAACCTAAAGAGCATAGCTATAAGGAGAGGGCCTCCTGATGGAAGTCAGCCTTTCCTATAGGGGCACAGTCAACTGATCACCCACTAACAGAGAGACACTTAGGGAAATAAATACCCCTATACCACTCTCCTCCCTCAGGGTGGAATGTAGACTAGAAGCATAAACAGAAGGTAACAACATACTGCCCTAACTCACCCCAAGTATACTCGTGTACACAGTAAACTGTTAAGAGCTCACTATATTTTGTTTGGAGAGAATGCATATGTGCAGAAACTTAAAATACATAGATTTCTGAAAATAATTCATGAGTATGATTAATTCATTAAAGCTGTTAACGTATTCTTATTCTTGGGCAATGATGTATAAAATTTATATATTATGGAATTTATTTTTAATGAAATTATTCTATTCAATATGCCAGTGAAAAAAATGATGTATGTTTAAATCATCTATATACTACCAAATCAAGACATTTAGGAATTATTATTGGGAGTTATTGAACATGTGTTGGGCATTTTAGAGATTTTCCAGAAGATAAAAGCATACTTCATTCATTTGAATTTCTGCTTATCTTCTTTTTTTTTTAATTTTTTTTATTTTTATTTTTTTTAAGATTTTATTTATTTATTTGAGACAGAGAGAATGAGAGACAGAGAGCATGAGAGGGAGGAGGGTCAGAGGGAGAAGCAGACTCCCTGCCGAGCAGGGAGCCCGATGCGGGACTCGATCCCGGGACTCCAGGATCATGACCTGAGCCGAAGGCAGTCGCTTAACCAACTGAGCCACCCAGGCGCCCTCTGCTTATCTTCTTAACCAGTTTCTTTCTTTCTTCTCCTAACCTTCATAGTACCCTCAGTCAACACAGTTCAGAAGCAGGAAAACCATCCCATTTCTCAAGGCTTGGTAATTTCTCAAGCTGATTCCTACTTTCAGAGTAATTCAGAGTAAACTCAGTACCTCTTATCCCCTAGAGTTCTTAAATGTAGAAAAGAACAACAGTGCGATAAAAGTAAATATTATGTTTTGTAGTGCTTTTTATTTTTCAAAGCATTTTCACATATAAGAACTCAACTGGTAAGGAAAACAGGAATCGTAAAAGACACTTACAAACTTGGCTGAAGCAGTGGAATTTCTGGGTTTTATGGAAAATAGGTGTTGTCACCAGTCCAAACAAAACAAAACAAACCAGCAAAAAACCCCACCAAAATGATAGTCTAATGCAAGTTCAAATGACTGTAGTTACTCGGAAACCACTGAACATACAATTCAGTGATGACTAGAGGGTAAAATTTCATGAAGCAGTAGTTAGCCCTTCCATCCCTTCTCTTTCACTTAACATTCAGATAATCTTCTGTTGTGGTTCCTAGGTGTATTTCCAGCTATTAAATAATTGAACTGAACCAGGTGAATAGGAATGGAGAACCTATCTCACTAAGAACTAACTGGAAGGTATTATCTTTTTTTTCCCATTTCCTGTACGTAATCAACAAGCATTCTCCAACCCATTCCACAAGAAAGATTTCTTTGATACTTGTTTTTGCTTCTATTAGAAAATATATTCCAGGTCCTACTATGATGCATGGTCATTAGTGTTTTAGTCCACAAAATTGTATTTAATCTATGATTTATTTGAATTATACTATTATAATTGCTTATTTCGCTCTGGAAAAATACATTACCAATTCCAACAAGAGAGTCGGGAAATTGATATGTAGTTCTGGGCTGGTAGAATGGAAGGAATATGTGCTTTAAATCAGATATTTATTTTATTTTACAAACACTTAGATATTGCTCATTCTGACATTCTGAACTCTTATAAATGTCAACTTATTTGCTCCTAATAAGAACCCCATGAAAAAGGGTTTATCATCACCATTCAAATTTCATGGATAAGGACCCTGAAGCACAAGAGGTTAAATAACTGACCAAAAGTTATATAACTTGTAAGTGGTAGAGTAAGGATCTTAAATCAGTTAGTCTCCACTCCTATGAAGGAAACATTTTGTACCTAAGACAACTGTAAGGATCCAGTTAAATACTTAAGTGCTATCACCCTAATGTGGTGGCACATGGCCAAGACTTAATAAATGTTAGCTCTTACTAGTTTATATTAAAAATTAGTGCCAGTAATGTCAATCCCATTCTCCTTCCAATTCCCTTACATTTAGAAAAGACCACTGTAGTTTCCTTCAAACTCATGAAAAAGGTAAAGAATTTTGCTCTTTAGTTGACCCAGCACCAAGAACTGGAAGAGTCATTCATCCCCTTTTACCCACTGTCCAAGACTACAAGTGTTTTATCTTCCCTCATTTGAGCGTCCTCTTTTGCTTTCCCCAAGGATTACAAAGGACAAACTGCAGCCCTCCATGCTTAGAAAAAAAACAGCACCAAGAAATTCACAAACAGCAACAAGAGTTACAACTATGACTCCCTCATATTCAAAGATCAGGAAAACTTCAGGTGTTACTTTGGAATCCTCAGTAGTATGAATTCAATGTAAGTGGAATGGAGTATTAGAGGTCATTTAAGCAGTCACAGCATCCACCAGTGTGCATATGAAGATATTCAATATAATGCATAAGAAGATATTCAGGTATAATGAAAGAAGAGAAAAAGACTAAGTAAAAATGTCTTGCTTCTTGCCCAGATGGATCATCCAGCTCTGTGACCTTCAACAAGCCAGTTAGTGTAAAGCATCAGGTTTTTTATTTGCAAAATAAAGGCCATGATTCCTTTCCAGCTCACCTCAGAGTCTATGGGGAATACTACCTACTCTTTCAATGTTCTGGTTTCTTCCCTCCAAACAATGTAATATGCTCAGGATTCTGCCTTAAAACAAACTAACAAAAAACAATCTTGTCTTACTCTACTTCCTTTTCCAAGAATTACCTGATTTCTCTCGCATTCACTGTCAAATTTATTGAAAGGACTATAGCTGCTACCTCTACTTCCTTATTCATCCTTCACTTTCTCAGTTACTCAACAGCTCCTGCACTCTGTCTTTGATTAATCCCTTCATAAAATCTGTTTTTATTATGGTTACTAATAACTTCCAAATTCCAAGTCCAATGGAGATTTTTCGTCATTAGTCAGTAGCAGTCAATACAGTTGGGACACTCCTTACTCAGAATTCCTCCCTTCCTCCCTTCCTCCCTTCCTTCCTTTCCTTATTTATTTATTTATTTATTTGGTACCCTTGATTCCAATTCAGAGCTCTCTTCTCTACCTCCCTTTTCTCATAGTACATACTCTGCAGAGATGATATTGTCCATTACTCTGACTTTAATTTCCCTGTGTATAGGTTCTTATGAAATATCCTGGGCTCCAGTGCATTATCTCTTGCTCCAATGCCCAACTGACAACAGCTGCTGATGTTTATAGTGAGTGAAACCTATAACCTGTTTCCTGATTTGTCAGGCTAATGACACTCTTCCCTAGTCTGGCTAGGCAGGCTACTACTCTGCCAAGTGGTACATTTAGTGGTCTTCAGACCCCAACTAGGCACCCTCTCTGCAGCCTCAGGCATTGTGGATACTGCAGAGGCATCACTGCTCCCCAACCTTCCCTTTCTCTAAGCTCTTTTACCCAACTGGATATTCTTTGGTGTGAAGTGGCGAGTCAGACCATACCCAGCTATCTGCCACCTCCTTCTCTAAGGCTTAAAAGAAAACTAGAAAGTCCTAGGGAAAATGGGGAGTCTGTTTTTGCCCTTTTTCAAGTGGTTATGCTACTGACTTAGATACCACCTGGGTGGCCACATGTTGTAAATGGCAGTCCCTCTAAGGGAACCTTGAAATTTTTCTAATATGTAGCTAGGAAAGTGAGAAACAAACACCCTTGTTTTAGAGCTCCTGAAAACTTATCTGGTGTTTCTATTGCTAGAATTATGATGTTGTAGACGGAGCAGGAGAGAAGGAAAGGACAGGAGAATGGTTTTATCCTTTGCTTTCTGTCTTTCCCTAACCAGCTCCCCTCTGGCAATGGGAATGGCTATTTTCATTTTCATTCTCCTTGTTTTACAAATTGCTCTTCCCTTTTCTGGGGCCAAGATCTCAATATATACATAATATATTCAACATTATATTATTTGATATATATTCAATAATAATATTCAATGCTATATTCAATTATATATGTCACTATATATTATATTCAATTATACACACACACATATTCACACATAGTTGGTTCTAGTTCTCTGAAGAACCCTGACTAATACAAGGTCTTTATGTCCTTGAGTGCCTGTTGATAGATCAAAGGTTAAATGAGATAGTGAAAGTAAGCATGTTTTCTAACTCCAGGGAAGTATAACATGGGGTAATATGGGCCAGTATATTGATCAACAGTGGGCTCTGACAGCCCACTTGGCCCATCAGACTAGTGCAGAATCCGAAAGGAAACATTGCTTATATTCTCTACGATACAAAAGGATAGTCAAGTTGATATGTTATGCATAAATTCAGTAAATCTCCAAAGACAATTTAATTTTAATGACTTTTATTGCAGAAGTCTGTGATATAACATGATATGACTTCTGATCATGTCTTTCTGTGGGATTCTGGAATTTCTGTTAAAGACCACTGAAAGTTTGGAAATGGCATCTCTAAAATTAAAATTGAGTGGCTATGGTCATGATTATTTGCCAAAGGCACGGTTGGTGATATAAAAATATGATCTATTTCAGCTGGCTATGCAGCATCTTAATAAATGCACTGACTCATGCTGTGATTTTAGTCATTTGAGATGAGCTTTCTGGATTAAACACTTTTCCCCCTGACTCAAACTCATTTCTTGTCTTATCTTTACTACCTTCTACAAATATATGTAGACAGCCTGTGCAAATGGTGGAAGCAGGATAAAGAAACCTCTTTGGCTTTGAAAATTTGCATTTTGATTTGTGCAGTGTTAAAATTGCTCAGAGGTGGTTAAAACAGGAAAAGCATCTACCTAGAGGTAAGAACCTGAGTGAAAATGAGAAACAGTTGGGGGTATCCAGCTAAGTGTTTTCCCTGTAAATATCCATTGGAATTATTCAGGAAGAAAGAAGACAAAAAAATGTAGAAGTCGGATATGCCAAAGGGCTCTAGAAATTGCTTAAAACAGAATTCTTTCATGCTAAAAGTAGGGAATGTGAAAGTGTTAAGAAGGCAATTATCACCTGTAATCTAAATATCAATTGACTCTACCTGAAAACTAATGGATTTATAAACTCTGTAAGTGAAGTATTGTTTCCTCAAGGAAGGGAAATAGCACATTCATCTATTCATTCAAAAATTATTTATTTTTAATCTAATGTGACAGGCAGTTGGGTTTCAGTGACAAACTATGAGAAATTGGTGAGACACAAAATAAGCAATGAAACACATGGATAAACAAGATACCCAAAGGCTATGGGAGTTACTGTAGGAGAAATAAGCAGATGTCTAGAGAGGGAAAACAGAAGTTCAAAGTGGGAAATCTTCCAGACAAGATGGTCAGAAAACACCTGTCTCAGTTTGTGACACTTCATCTGAGATCTAAAGAATAAGAATCATGGGAAAGTGCTCCAGGCAGAGCTGGCAGTGGATACAAAGACTCTCAGGCTGGAAAACCTCCATGTTTTCAAAGCAGACAAAGAAGAACAACTCAACTGAAGAAAAAGTGAGGGGAAGCATGATGGGTAGAAATCCAGACAAGAGTCAAAGAGATTTTCAGATTTATTCCAGCACAGCAGAGGGAGAGGGAGAAGCAGGTTCCCCCTGCTGAGCAGGGAGCTCGATTCAGAACTCGATCCCAGGACCCTGAGATCATGACCTGGGCTGAAGGCAGACACTTAACCGACTGAGCCACCCAGGCGCCCCAACGCTCCAACTAATTAGAAAGCTGATCTAGGAACAGAGATGGGTGGGGGTTGGGTGCGGGAGTGGCAGGGAACACCGAGAAGAATACATTGAATAGACATGTATTTTGGAAGAAAAACTAGAAATCTTGTTTATTGAGCAATTATAATTTAGAAAGAAAGTAATTAAGAATGATTTCTGTCTTGAGCAAGTGATGGTGCCAATATAAAAATGGAGAATATCTTACAGGTGGACAAGGAAATCATTTGATCAAGTTGGTTTGTTTATTTTGTGTTTTGTTTTGCTGTTTTTGGTTTTTTTTTGTTTTCTTTTTTTTTTTTAAAGATTTTATTTATTCATTCATGAGAGACAGAGAGAGAGAGGGGCAGAGGGAGAAGCAGGCTCCCAAGGAGCAGGGAGCCCGATGCGGGACTCGATCCCAGGACCCTGAGATCATGACCTGAGCCGAAGGCAGACGTTTAACCATCTGAGCCACCCAGGCGCCCTGTTTTTGTTTTTAATAGAGGTCTTTCACTGTATCTATTTTTTAAGATTTCATTTATTTATTTGACAGAGAGAGACACAGTGAGAGAGGGAACACAAGCAGAGGGAGTGGGAGACGGAGAAGCAGGCTTCCCTCTGAGCAGGGAGCCAGACATAGCGACTCCATCCCAGGACCCTGGGATCATGACCTGAGCGGAAGGCGGACGCTTAACGACTGAGCCACCCAGGCACCCCTCACAAGTAGGTCCTAGGAATCATTCAGCATTTTGTTGTTTCTATATTGGACAACTTATTCATCAGTCTGTTGAACTTTTCCTTTTTTGGAGGTATAGATAGCATCCAAATTTCTTCCAATAGCCTTGTTTTTAACTGTTGTGTCTTGCTGAATCAAAGCAGCTGAATTTGATTCAAGTTCAATGTCATTTTCTTCAAGAATTAATTCATCTTTCTGGACTTGAAAATACTGAATAAATAATGCCCCACTTCATCTGAACCCTGTGAGTGTGTATTTTTCAACCAAGAAATTTCTAATTTTCAACAAGAGGTCCATTCTAAATAACAGGGTTGATGGGAAGTGGCATAAATCTTGTTCCATAACAGAAGCCCACAGTGATGCCCTTAATCATGTTCCACACATGACTAGAGATAGTGTGAACAGTAGCCAGGTCCTTTCTATTTCCCTGCCATTTGTCAAAACATAGCCTCTTTTATTCCAAGGAGACTGACTTCTACATTGATATGATGGAAGTCCTTCTGCAGAGTTCCTCCTTGGTCCTTGAAAATAACCCTGTGTCCTTTCAGACTGATGTTGACATTTCCTAGAATGTTGACAGTCTGACCGCTGAGAATGTTCTTCATCTCACAGTAGATGTGGCAAAAAGTTCAAATCATCTGTTTTTAATGTATTGTGTTCGAATTACTCTAGGGGAGATGTCCAAAAGACAGTTGAATATGTGTAACTGAAGCTCAGAGAAGAGATCTGGACTGAAGATACGAATTCAGGAGTCATCAGCATGTAGGCAAATATTATTTATGGTCATGGAACCAGTTAAGTTCATTTAAGTGCTAGCTGCTAAAGGCCAAGGCTAAGTAACATGTGTGGAGAAAACCTAAAACGGTCTTTGGAGGCTAAACCTGAAACTTGAAACCATTTTTGCTAAAGAAATCATCAGAGAGGAGTGATCCACAATAAATTTGGGTTTTGTTTCCTGATTCACCTACACCTAAAATTCATTCTATTTAGTTATTCTACTCTATTCATTCTATTTAGTTATATAAGGTCTCCTGCATCATTCAAAGAAGCTCACATAATTCTATCACTTTTATATACTATTTTCAAAGAATGAATTACCATGTTGCAGATATTGGTGATTTACACGAAGACTTCATTGGAACACTTAAATTTACAAATGACAAAGAGCTGGCTAATGAATGTGTTGACAAAGGTATATAGCTCAGGTATTGAATGACAGAAAGAAACTTTCATATAAACTCAGTAGGTCGAAGTGATGACCTGGAACATTAGAAAGAAATGAAATTAGTTTATATAAGAAGTTACATATTGCAGTTGAAATAATTACTCAAGTAAAAGATAGAGGAAACTTATCTCTGTAATCGCTTTTATTTAAAAAAAAATAAAGGCTAAATTTCAATTAACTCTGTGATGCAGGTACTTAAAATGCAAATTTAATCTGTGTGGTAATCAGCTTAAAATCAGATAGACCTGAGGTATAATCCAGGCCATCACTTCCCAGTACTGTGACTTTAGAATCTTAGTATCTATACAACTTGTCAAATTGTGATGATGATAGTCTAGAACATAAAGAGTCATAGTCTGATGGGATTTTTTTCATGGTATTAAACATATTAGAAAGTTATTTTAATGGTTGCACCACAGTCCATTTACTGAAATTTTGAACGATTATTTATCTCACTATTATCCTCTAGTTGGCTATTTAGAATATTTTCATTTTACAATATTGTTATAATTTATGTTTGTTGTGAATTTTAGCCTTTCAGCTTGTTGACCTTGCTTCCTGTGTGAAAGAAAGAAAGAAAGAAAGAAAAGAAAGAAAGAAAGAAAGAAAGAAAGAAAAAAAGAAAGAAAGGGAGAGAGGGAGGGAGAAAGAAAGGAAGAGGGAGGGAGAAAGAAAGGAAGGAAGAAAAAGAAGAAAAGAAAAGAAAGAAAGAAAGAAAGAAAGAAAGAAAGAAAGAAAGAAAGAAA